>NC_085870.1:20785558-20788058 GCF_034702125.1 Engraulis encrasicolus
TCTTTGCTTACATGAAGATACGAGAGGCCGCCAAGGTCGCTTCAGTCCTGGCAAATTCGCTTTGGTCATTTTATTTCCCATCCCTTCATTGAGAAATTATGACTTCCGTCTAGGGCTGTAACGATACACTCAACTCACGATTTGGTTCTTAATTGTACCTCATTTGATGCTTGGGAGCACTATCACATCATACATATGGCTGTTTTCTGGACTGAAGGATAACAAAACTTTTAAAGGGCATATCACGATACTACCTCCTTACATCACAATGAGTATCGCGATTTCTCGGTTCTTCCAACGTCGTTACAGCCCGCCTTCCATCTCCCCTACTTCCGTTGCTCCAGTAGCTTAGGTCGCTTGTGATGTACGCACACAGTTACACTGCCTGACTCTTTTTCAATATATGACGGAATACTGGTGTCTTTTTCACATCCCACTGAGTGAGTGAGTGCGTCTTGTAGTATCCATGTGAGTAAGTGCCACCCTGAGTGTCACACTCACAGCACAGCACAGCAAAGCACAGCACTAGGCTATGTATCTTTCTGTCAGGGTCTTGTGTCCTCTGCTCACAGCCAATGACACAGGTGCTGATACATAGCAGGGTCTCGCCCCCCCTGAGCCCAGAGACACTTGTCATCACAGACAAGTGGTGTGTGTGTGTGTGTGTGTGTGTGTGTGTGTGTGTGTGTGTGTGTGTGTGTGTGTGTGTGTGTGTGTGTGTGTGTGTGTGTGTGTGTGTGTGTGTGTGTATACTCACGTGTGCAAGTCTTTCTCGGCATGTGTGGATATTCCTGTGTGTGTGTGTGTGTGTGTGTGTGTGTGTGTGTGTGTGTGTGTGTGTGTGTGTGTGTGTGTGTGTGTGTGTGTGTGTGTCAGTGTGTGTGTCAGTTTGTGTGTGAGTGTGTGTGTGTGTGTGTGTGTGTGTGTGTGTGTGTGTGTGTGTGTGTGTGTGTGTGTGTGTGTGTGTGTGTTTGTGTGTATACTCACGTGTGCAAGTCTTTCTCTGCATGTGTGGATATTCCTCTGTGTGTGTGTGTGTGTGTGTGTGTGTGTGTGTGTGTGTGTGTGTGTGTGTGTGTGTGTGTGTGTGTGTGTGTGTGTGCGTGTGTGCGTGTGTGTGTGCAGGCCTGTCTGTGTGTGTGTGGGTATTCCTCTGGTTGTGTGTGTGTGTGTGTGTATGTGAGAGAGAGAAATGTGATGCAATATGCTGTATGTTTTTATATGCATTGTATTTTTTTCTTTTTTCTTTTAGACTGATTTTACACTATAGTGTATAGAGCACTGTGGTAGAACACATTTCCAGCTCATATCATAAATGTGCACTGTGTATGATTGTGGTCAGAGTAGATATTACAACTATTCTGCTCATTGAACATACCGTATAAGCTACTGCTTATTGACAAAGTTTTGCAGTTAAAAATGTCTATTTCTGGAAATTCAAAATTGTGGCCAATGGAGATGATCCTCTTTTCATGTATGCAATTTTCCCTGTCAAAATTAACACTAAGAATTTTGTGATGGTATATTTGCGTAGAATTTAGAATAGAAAAAATTATAGTAGAATGTAAAATAGTGGTCTTCTCCTTTAAGCACAGAGTCAAGATTGAAAAAGCTGTCTGATATAATTAGATGTGCCAATTCAGATACTGTACATTGCAATTCAGCCACCTTGAAAGTCGTCCATCTTGAAAGTGTTGGCCTCCAAAGGTGCCAAACAGTTAAATCTTAAATGGGAACTTCACTATTTTGAACATGAAGGCCATTTTCTGAGTTGTTTGCAATATTTTAGAGTCCCCCTCACCGTTTATTTCATGTTTGCTGCAGTCTCTGTTATTTGGCTAATTGTTGTTAAAATGTCTGTTGTTAAAATCAACTTTTAACATTTGTTTTCAAGAATATGCAACTTACCAAGTGTTCAGCAGTATTCACAGGTGTTCCTTAACAATTTTTGTAGCGAAATATGGCTTCTGTCGTGTTTTATGTAGCATTTTGTAAATTAAGTTTCACTTTCACTTTCACTTTCTTTCACAAAATGGCAAATAAAAAATGACAGAAGCCATATTTCGCCTTGAAACTTGTTAGGGACTGCTAGTGAACACCCCTAACCACTTTGTGAGCTGTAGACTTTCGAAAACAAATGTTTAAGGTGGCTTTTAAGAACATAGTTGGACATGCCCATAGACGGTCATTGTAAAGCCAATTGAAACAAAAAAACGAATGAGCCAAATAACGGAGACAGCAGCAAACATGAAAAAAACGGTGAGGGACACTCTAAAACATTGCAGACCACTCAGAAAAGGGGCTTAATGTTCAAAATAGTGAAGTTCCCCTTCAATGAGAGGTTGTGCCTCAGCAGGTTAAGACGCTGGTGACACTTGCTATTTGCCCCACCAGAAAGTCCAACAGTGTCTTGCGTGGCATCTGTGCCAATGGTGCCAAGCCAAGGCAGTGCCCGCAGGGAAGGGAGGGTGGCACAGCTGGTGCCCCTCCAGACACATCC
>NC_085870.1:20790558-20803058 GCF_034702125.1 Engraulis encrasicolus
GTGTATGAGAGCTCCTTGTTGGAGCATCTGTGCATCTCTGTGTGTGCCTGGCTCTGTGTGTGAGTGTCTGTCCTATCCTAGAGCGAGCTCAACAGTTCATTTGTGTACGTGTGAGTTTTTATCACTGTGTGTGTGTGTGTGTGTGTGTGTGTGTGTGTGTGTGTGTGTGTGTGTGTGTGTGTGTGTGTGTGTGTGTGTGTGTGTGCGTGCGTGTGCATGTGCTTGCGTGTACATGTTTGCGTGCATGTGTTGCAGGAATCTGTGTATGTGTATTTGTGGGTGCATGTGTATATGTGTCTGTGCGCCTATTTGTGTATAAATAAGTGTGTATGGAGCTTATCCCTCAGACTGATGCCTTTAGCTCCTCCATGTTGTGTGTGTGTGTGTGTGTGTGTGTGTGTGTGTGTGTGTGTGTGTGTGTGTGTGTGTGTGTGTGTGCATGTTTTTGTGTATGTGCATGTGTGCGTGTGTTTGCCTCTGTGTGCGTGCGTGTGTGCTGTGTGCGTGTGTGTGTGTGCCTGTCTTCTCTTCCACATCGTTCGTCTTTCCAGTGCGCTGCTAGACTGCTGCTACTGCAGCTGCCAGTGTGTGTGTGTGTGTGTGTGTGTGTGTGTGTGTGTGTGTGTGTGTGTGTGTGTGTGTGTGTGTGTGTGTGTGTTGCAAGTGTGTGTGTGTGTGTGTGTTGCAAGTGTGTGTGTGTGTGTGTGTGTGTGTGTGTGTGTGTGTGTGCGTGCGTGTTTTGTGTGTGTGTGTGTTGCCAGTGTGTGCGTGTGTGTGTGTTGCCAGTGTGTGTGTGTGTGCGTGCATGCATGTGCGTGTGTGTGTGCGTCAGGGCTTAACACTAACACCCGCAGGTAGCCAAAAGGATCACTAGCCATTCTGGCGAGTCCGTTACTATTCTGAATAATGAGGCACCGCATTTTGTAGTTTTTTTTCTTCGGACCGTCTTTGCTACAAAAGCAATACAATGCGATATCGCGAGCCTACAATACCCATGAAGCACCTATGTCACGTGTCACCTGTGTCTCACGCAAGCCAGGAATCTGATAGCGCTAGTCTTGCGAAGAGGAGTGACAGCGAGCTACCGGGACATCAGCGTGCGTTTGGAAATGTCACTGGAAACCTTCACGTGAAAATAAAGTAGCGAAGTTCATCTCAACTGACCTGTTTTGCGATCTGTCATTAGTACAATACTTAGTAGTAGTGGACATTAAAATGACCAAAGCGAGAGGAAAACACGTCAGTCTGTCTGACTCTTGTGAAAGTCTCAAGACTGATTAGCGCAGTGATAAGACAAGCACACATGCGGCATGAATAATGTTTGGTTTAAATTATTTTCTGATTTGCCTGTAGGCCTATGTCTTCATACCTTAATATTCCTCCATGTTTCTTGTGCTGTTGTTCCCGACTGTCAAACTGTTCTTAAAAAACGCGCAGTAGTAGCCTTCCAGACTGCACAAAAGCATCCCATTGCATGTCCCTTCGCAGGTGCCCGTCTCGCCTTGCGCCCGTAGGCTATGTATTTTAAACAACTCACTATTAAACGGAATGAAAGGAAGTCGTAGCCCCTTCTGTAGTTACCGCATCTGTGTGTGCTTTCTAGTGGAAACTTTTATAAGCAAATAGAAGAGGACAAGAGGTGTTATTCCACATCCATGACCGAGGACAGGCGAACTTGGCAATGACTTTACGCTATCTAGGCCTACTTTGCGCATCAATTTGGACGGCGACCTCCACAGATAGGCCTATATGATATGAAGAAGTCCCTCCAGATTAAAGACGAAAATATTTTGCTCTCGTGTAGCTTACATTTGTGCCCTTCCACAACACTGTGCTTGGTGTTTCTGCATGGTAAATATACTATAGGCTATGCCATTCCTCAGATCAGTCAATCTGTTCTTTGCATAGCATGCATGCATGGACCAGTTAATAGGCCTAACAATTCTAATTATTAGGCCCTATAGCATATTATATTATACTGTATTATATTATATTATATTATATTATATTATATTATATTATATTATATTATATTATATTATATTAGCCTACATTACATTATTAGGGCCTACAGCCTATTATATAATTCATTAAAGCTGCTATGATGGTTAAGAAAATTATGGCTAGTGAAAAGGCCCAATGGCTAGTGAGTCAGGAAAACCACTAGCCAAAATGGCTGGTAAGCGAAAAAGTTATTGTCAAGCACTGGTGTGCGTGTATGTGTATGTGTGTGTGTGGCCAGTGTGTGTGTTGCCTGTGTGTGTGTGTGTGTGCGTGTGTTGCCAGTGTGTGTTGCCAGTGTGTGTTGCCTGTGTGTGTGTGTGTGTGTGTGTGTGTGTGTGTGTGTGTGTGTGTGTGTGTGTGTGTGTGTGTGTGTGTGTGTGTGTGTGTGTGTGTGTTGCCTGTGGCTCTTTCTGATGTACCAGGGGCCTTAAGCTGGCGCTGGCTGCTGTATGCAGTATGTGCTTCAAGCGGATGGCGGTGTGTGTTGGAGCGAAATAAATCATACTGAACAAGTGTGTGTGTGTGTGTGTGTGTGTGTGTGTGTGTGTGTGTGTGTGTGTGTCCGTCTGTATGTGTCTGCCTCTATGTGTCCTCCTGGGTGTGTGTGTGTGTGTGTGTGTGTGTGTGTGTGTGTGTGTTTGTTTGTGTGTGTGTGTGTGTGTGTGTGTGTGTTTGTCTGTGTCTGTGTGCATGTACAGTACTTCTCTGTGCATTTGTATGCTATGATACATTTGAGAATGGCAAGGCAAGGCCAATTATTTCTAAAGCACATTTCCATACATGCAAGCAATTCAATGTCCTTAACAAAGAGATAAAAACCATGCCAAAAAGAATAAAGGCAGATAAAAACATGATAAAAAAGGCAGGAATAAAACAGAAAGATGAAAAGAATAACAGATAAAAATAGCTAAAACCCACGAAAACATCTAAAAGGAGGCATCTGAAAACAGCTTTGTTTATCGAGTACAGGTGCCCTGTGTGTGTGGTGAACATGTTTGTCTGTCTGTCTCTCTTTTAGCATGTGTGTGGGAGCACAACTTGCATTTGTATGCTCAGAAAGTCTGCGTCTCTGTGTGTGTGTGCGTGTGTGCGTGTGCGTGTGTGTGTGTGTGTGTGTGCGCGTGTGCGTGTGTGTAGACAGAATATGTGTGTGTGTGTGTTGATGCCTTGGGCTTTTGGCTGACATTGCGATCCGCTTCCCTCCCCTCGTCAAATATAACTCCTCTTCCTGTGGCCACAGGAAACCCAGGGGATGCTGGGACATTTGCAAGGGGTAAATGTCACATTTCAATGGCATTGATCAGAGGCCCGGGTGTTAATGTCACCACGGAACAGAGGAGTAGGCTGTCTGTGTGTGCGAGAGAGAGAGAGAGAGAGAGAGAGAGAGAGAGAGAGAGGGGGGTTTGGGGACATGTACCACCACCCCCACCACTCAAAAGTTTTCAAATGTTTAATCTCAATAAAGACGCTTTTGCACACCTCTGTAGTTGGGCAGGTGCGTAGGATGTTATCCCAGCCGGGTTGTCAGTCAAGTGAAAAGAGATCCCGCACACTGTCCATTCCACCAACAAACTTTAATACAACGTTTCGGTCATCCGACCTTTACCTGAAGAAGGTCGGATGACCGAAACGTTGTATTGAAGTTTGTTGGTGGAATGGACAGTGTGCGGGATCTCTTTTCACTTCAATGTTTAATCTCAAAAAGTATGCAGTCACGCAACACACATATCAAGTGTTCACGTCAACACTGTGTTACTTTATGGTAATCAGGGCCGTTGACAGCTTTTGGTCAGGCCTGGGACAAGGTCATCTGCAAGGGGCCCTCCTTCAATTTATACATTGTGATGAGGACCCAATTCTGGGGCCCCTCTGGGCCCCCTGACCCTGTCAGTTGACACCCTCCCCCCCCACATTCTCACCACATTCATATGCTTAGTCTCAAATGTTTGCAGTCACAGTGTTGTCAAGTGTTATCAAAAATGTTGTCAAAAGTGTTACTATGTGGTATTTGTTTAGGCGTACTTTTAGTCTTTCCCGATTCGCACGGGATAAATATTACCTATGGACCCCTGGTAATTCGCAACTACCCCCTGACCTCCGTGATTTTTCGGGATGCATTCGGACGGGATAAATAAACGTCTGTTATTTACTCAATTCACGGGTGTGCAGAGTCAATTACCACAGGACGTCTGTGTTTCGGCGACATACAGTAGGTAATTCGCGGCGGAAGAACTCAGACATTCTCCGTAATTATTCCGAATTACCCGGGGTCCATAGGTAATTTAAGTCCCGTCCGAATCGGGCTTTATACTATATGTTGCAAGAGACTTAACGTCAACTTTACATTCCAGTTATGTCACAGTTGACATTGCTCACTACATCGCCTGCTCTCCGTTTTCACCCTGTTGACATGATGGAGGAGGCACTTGGTGTGTAAATGTTAGTGATCACTTTGATAAATAGGCCTTGCGGGTATTTTCACACTGGTTACAGCTCTGTCTGGCAGCATGCAGAGTAATTTGATTGACATCCATTGATCTTGGCTCTGAGATCATCATCTCTGTGATCCCGCGAATGCAATTTATGCAAATGTGAATGCAAGGTTTGTCATCATGGCATTCAATAAAGTTGGCAGATATGCCATGAAATGTGACGGAAAGGTTGTTTTAGCATCTGACAATAGTGTAGTGAGCCGTAACCTGACTCTCGCCAGATGAATGGGTTCCGCCCATCCATCTGGAGCTGAGTCAAAGGCATGGCTTTATTAGAGATGTCCGATATTGGCTTTTTTGCCCATATCTGATATGCCAATATTGTTCAACTCTCAATTTTCGATTCCGATATCGCCCGATACCGATGCTGATATATGTGGGTTATTTTTCCTCATAAGAAATTTTAGGTAACATTACAAATCTGCTGTTGTGGAACAAAATATGCTTAATTTTATTGTAATGCCCCACTAGATGCATTCTCGAATGCAACAAAGCTTTCCAAATATTAACATCGTCTGTGCAAAATAGAAAAATAAATAAGGAGAAAAGTGTACAGTAATTTAAGCATTATTATATCGGTTTTCATGGGTCAAAAATCCGATACCGATATTGACCGATATTACATTTTTATGTATTATCGGGCCGATAATATCGGTGGGCCGATATTATCGGACATCTGTAGGCTTTATAAAAATAAATCCTTGCACATGACTGGGGAAACACTTTTTTAATGAGGTGTTACTTTAACTACTCACAGATTCGAAAATACGGTTAAGATTACAGAATCAATGTCGACGAGTGAGTCCATGCGAGCAGAAACACAACTGTCACATTTCACTTATTTTCCCCTTCTCCCCTACGTTAAAATTTTGACCATGTTACATCGCTGAAAATCCCATGATCCTGATTCCCCATATCACACATCCATACATACTCACATATTGTAATAATCACTAATGCTCAAATCACATCAGTAGTAGTAGTAGTAGTAGTAGTAGTAGTAGTACTTTATTGTCCCCATGAGGCAATTTTGATTGCAGTACAGACGCTGGCACATGAGACACAGACAGGTATAACAAAACAACAGAAATAAACAAAACAAAAAACCAGACAGGAAACACAGACCTGCACACACTAGCACACACTATACACCAATGCTGATGGCTAGGTTAAGACATCACCTCGTTTAATGCCTTAATAGCTTGAGGGATAAAAGAAAACCTTGACCTGTTTTTAGACAGGAAGGGGGGACAAAATCGGCGTCCAGATGGCAGGAGTTGGAAGCAAGAGGACAGTGGATGTGTATACTGTTCAATTATTTTGTCTGCCTTTTTTAGCAGTCTGTCCTTGTAAAGACTCTCCATGCTAGGCAGAGGGATCCTGAGAAGTTTGCTGGCAGTGGTGACCGTCCTCCTGACCACCTTTTTCTGTGCCTCAGAGTCATTGCCAAACCAGCAAATAATGTAGAAGGTTAAAACATTTTCAATAAAAGCAGTATAAAACATTTTAAGCATCCGTTCATCAGCATTAAAAACAAGCATTATCTTTAAAAAGTACATTCTTTGTTACATTCATTCCATTTCAGCTTGTCATCCAAAGATTTGTGGGTATTAACAGTCTGGATGGTCTCTCCCATCACAACTGTGGAAGAGGATGGTTGTGACCTCCTAAAGTCGATACACATATCCACAATTAATGCACTGTATGTGGTTGTGCTTCTTAAGATTCTGAAAAAAAAGGCTTGCAATGTTTCTTGTAAAACTAGTGGGAAATATGAGTGAGTAAAACTAGTGGGAAACCTTATCAACACTATTTCATAAGAACTTTGTCACTTCAACACAGAAATCACACCTATCCTAAATACTATATTTGCAGAAAATGTTTTCCCAAGATGTCTGTATTAATGGGATTATGACTTAAAAAAGTATGAAATTATTGATAGGATTTAGAAATGAAATCTTTTCAGGCAGGTGGCATATGTACACACCTTGTAAATGTGTGTGTGTGTGCGCGTGCGTGCGTGCGTGCGTGTGTGTGTGTTATTTGGCAGTCATTACTGTTGATGGTCTGTACTGTTGTTGACAGGCTGGATCGTTGTGTCAGGTGTAAATGAATGTCCAGAGGTTCTGAGCTCTATAAGGTGCAAATGAACTCCAAGCGTGTGCCATATGGTGCTTGTCGTGACTCGTTCTCCCTGCGGTCTCATCAGACTGACTGCGTTTCTCCATCGCTGTTTTTTTTTTTTGGTGGTCTTTTCGACTTAATTTGATAGGACAGTGTGAGAGGTGGACAGGAAGCGAATTGGGAGAGAGACGGGGAGGGGTCGGCAAAGGACCCGGGCCGGGAATCGAACCCGGGTCAGCGAGAAGGGTCCAGCTGCAGTAAAACAGTTCCACCCTTAATGCAAGCACGCCCATGGGCGTTCCCGGCATTTGCCGTATTGGCCAATCGTGAAGGGATACTGCATGATGTCATTTTCAAGGCCATTTCCGGATGAAGGCTCCATGTTTTCAAAGATATCCCGTGCAAATTGTTATCTTCCAGAGAAACGTTTCACTGAACATTCCACTGACATAATATTCTCAACAATTTATGTAAGAAAGTGAGATAAATCACACGTTTTCTAATCCCAATATGTATTTTGCTTTGTCTTCCCGTACCTCGGACATTGTAGCCTACTGTTTAGAACTCGTGTCGCTATGCACAGATTTGTCATAACGTATCAGGTCGCCAAAATGCTTTGATTTCAACACAACGTTGACACATTGACAGTAAATACTGTATATATTGCCTAAATATATACTGTCAATGCGTTGGCATTACCTCACCTAGCTGTGTGTATCGAGGTCACTGTTAAGCTATATGATTAAACCACAGATTTATCCTTTCCAGGATATTAACACACCCCGACAAATAATAATTAAAAAACCCTTTTAGGCGAGGTTGTTCACTTGGTAAGACATGATATCACTTAGAAAAGTTGTACGATGTACATCAGCAACACATTCCCGACTTTTTGAAGTAATGAGTGTCACCTCACCACAGTTATGTGGCCAGCTTGAAAAGAGCAGATATTAATGAAAAAATATGAAATAGTATTTGAAATAGCAATAGGCTATTTGTTTGTTTTATTGGAGAAAACGATTTCTTCATTACCATAGGCCTACCATACTCCATGTCTGTCTATGATTTAGGAGTGACCACACCATTGAAGCTTACCTCTTTATCCAGGAGAGGTTCCAGATTGGCCTGTCTTAATTCAAAGGCCATCAGAAAACAGAGAAAAATTTCCCTACCATCATAACCAGTGTTTGTGCATACATAATCGGGGCCGCTGACAGCTTTGGCTTTGCCCAGGACAAAGTCATCTGAAAGGGCCCCCCACTCAATACATAGACTACATACAATGTAATGAGGACCCATTCCTGGACCCCTCGTCTCACTGGGCCCAGGTCAACGGACCCCTTTGTCCCCCCTGTCAGCTTCCCTGCATGTAGGCCACATACATTGCTGAAAGAAGTGAACGAGACAGGAATGAAATGTGAATTTATTTCTGTTTACTTTTACACTATGAAGTGTGAACGGTCAACAAGAGGGTTAACACAAAGTTTGAAATTGTGTTTGACCAGTCTCCAATGTGCATTTAACTAATAACTAAAAATAAGGCATTGGCATTAAATACAGACTGATACATACTATAAATACAGACACCCAAACAGTGTGCAATAATAAGATTAACATACTGATGGACAATAAATACACAAACACAGTGGACACACACACACGGCAGGAGGAGTTCATACAGGTGGTGTGAAGATGCTGTATACAAGGTGCAATGAGTAAAGTGTAAGTGGCATGGTGAAAGAAGTGTTCATGGAATATTCTCCCGTGTCCTTGGTTATTCATGTGGTTTTTTTCAGTGCGTTGAGGAGTCTGATGGCTTGTGGAAAGAAGTCGTTTCCCAGTGTGCTTTTGCAGCACCGCATGCTGGGCTAGCGCTTCCCTGATGGTAGTAGGGAGAACAGGTAGGGGTGATCTTATGAGCTTTTCTGCTGTCCTCACCACTCTCTGTACTGCCTTCTAGTCTTCAGCTTGACGGCTGCCATGCCAGACAGAGAGGCTGCTGGTCAGGATGCTCTCAATGACACCCCTGTAGAAGGTGGTGAGTGCCGTTGTGGGGAGGTCGGCTCTTCTCTCATCCTTCGCAGGAAGTGGAGTAGTGTCTGTGCCTTTTTGAGATGGTGGAGCCATGTGGTGCAGTTGGCAGAGGAGGAGCGGTTCAGTGGTTGGTGCTGGGTTGATCAGGTTCAGATCCGAAGTTGCTGGTGTCATCAGCCCTCCCTCTGAAAACTGGCTCTGTGCCTGTCAAAAAAAGGCATGTTAATGTTATGAATGACAATTAAGACAAAAACAACCACCCTCTATCTACCTACAGAAGGACATGACATGAGCACGTGCATATGCACATGCCCCCCCACACACTGCTACTGTCTTAAAGTTTGGTGCACGTGCATGCATGCACGCCTATTCTCCCCCCTTTGCCTCAAGTCAAGTGTGCATTTTAGAGGTTGTCCTCACCTGCACATGTGTGAAGAGCAGGAAGATTGGAGGTTGAGGATGAAGAGGCAGGGCAGGAGGTTCTCCTTGTGAGCGGCCCTGGTCCTGATGCTGATTGCCCATCACCATGCTGTGGCTCATCAAACCCATTACCGGCATATCAATGCTGAACAGGAACGACTGCTTCCATCTGCACGCATGCACACAAACACACACACACACACACACACACACACACACACACATCACACACACACACACACCACACACACACACACACACACACACACACACACACACACACACACACGAGAGGGATACATAGAATACACTACATAAAAATCACACCCATCATTTGAATGCAGAACACCAGGCTGAAGAGATACACAACTTCTGGCCTGTGCAGGGATCACTACAGTGCCAGTGTTTTGTATTATCCTCTATCCACATTTTTTTCCAATAAATAAACACAGCACAGAAAGGAATTACTGTATGAAAATACTTATTGGTCTAGTGCAGAACAAAACAGATTCAGTGTTTTACTCACCACTGTGTGCAAGTTTCTGTGTTCAGCTCAGGTGGAAGCCTCCATCACAACATGTTGGTACTGACATTAACCATCCTTCAGAAAACTGCCTCTGCCTGTCAGAAATAGCAAAATAATGTTAACACAACAAGGTAGTATCTTAAAAATATCCTTAAAGGGACACTGTGCAGGAAATGGTCAAAAAAGGTACTGCAACTATGCTGCTCATTGAAACTGGGCTGCCTATTGCCAAATTTGATCTTTACATGAAAGTTTACTAAGTAATAAACAAATATTTTCTAGTATGGTCCAAGTACAGTCATTTTTGCAGCTAAAAATGGCTATTTTTGGAAATTCAAAATGGCGGACCATGGATAAGATCCCCCTTTTCATGTATGAAAAGTGCAATTTTTCCAGTCATAATGAATACTTAGAATTTGATGCTGGTGGTAAGTATTCATGAAAAAGGTAACATTAGTGAATGGGCGGCATGAATTCTGGAAATAAACAACTAAAAATCTCACACAGTGTCCCTTTAACCAAAGACAGACAGACACACACTGCCACTGTCTTGGTTCTAGGACACACACACGCCCTTTAAGGGTCACATCACATGTAATGGCCGGGTTCTCACTCACTCACTCACTCCTTTTCTCCTACTTTTGCCTCAGACAATGCAGTGAGTTTTTAAAAATTGGCCTTACCTGCACATGTGTGAAGGACAGGAAGGGAGGTTGAGGATGGAGCTGCCAGTCAGGAGGTCCAGAGCTGTCCTGGTCCATCACCATCATGTGGATCATCAACCCCAACCCCAACTTCTTATATCTGCGTGAACACATTCACGAACACTCACACTCACACACACACACACACACACACAATAGGCGAGATACAGGTTATATGGCACATTAGGAGGCATGGGTATTGTTGCACTCTAGATGTTTAGAAATAAGTAGGTGCGTGGACCCAAAAAGTAGAGTTCAATGTGGGAGTACACTAAATAAGACACTGAGGTCAAGTCACTGCTCTCTGATGGCAGCAACCTGAAACATCTGCTCTACTCTGCTCTGAGAAAAATAAAACAAAAAATCTGCTTGTGCTTGACCTTAGTGTCTTATTTAGTGTGTGAATCTGCTCCCACATTGAATTATATGGCACATTTAAAATCAGACCCAATGACAAGTCAAGTCAATGCAACGGACATGAACCGACCATTACATTAAAATAACAGACTAAACAGTCTTTGGATGATTGAAGAGGCAGGAGAGATGACGAGGGGCCTCGATCCAGTAGCATTTATTTACTTCCCAATCTGCTCGTTAGCACCTGTTAACTTCATAACGATCGCGGACATTAATGGCGCTAATGTACATACTTTGAGCGAAAATTACAACGAAAATATCAACACAAACGTAACAGAATGTCTTCCCATCAAAGATCAATAAAATAACAGAGAAATTAAAGTACAGAAACATCATTAAATAGGCCTAGTTTGTGACACGGAGGAAAAAACACAGCTTACCACTTGCCAATCTTCCCGAAGTGAGGAAGAGTTCCGGGTGCCACACCAATTAACGCCCCATCAGAAACAATAGGTAACGATAAACCCATCCCAAGTGGTATCTACATTAGCCCATATATTTTGAGACGTTCACTAAGAGAAAATATAAAGGTTTATTTTAGCACTACTACATCAAGTCGGTTTTATTTACAATTTCTTTACATGCACTGGTCAAGAATTGAAATTACGTTTAACACCAGGTTGAACAAATATGACACCTCCGACTTTCTGTTCGCACTCCGACTAAGTCAACTCGTAAAGTAACCGTTATGTATATTCATGCATTTTATTCGAAATCTTACCGACAGTTGAGTGATCGCTGCAGCGAAATCCATCCAGTCCCGCGCGGCGCTTGTGTTGTCATTCGGCAGCACTGACTTCAGAAACTTGAACAGCCAAAGGGGCGTTACTGTGAGGGCGGTCTAGTAAGGAGGAATGGGCGTAGCGGTATTAGCTGGACAAGACGCAGCTGGACCATATTGGGGTCAGCCGCATGGCAGGTGAGTGCCCTACCGGTTGGCCACGGCAGGGCCCTCCATCTCTGTCTTAACTCACCTGTCACACCAGTACAGACGAGGGTGTTGGCCTTCATATAGCAATGTTTAAAGGTAGTTTGTCAGTTATATGTAGTGTTACTGTGTAGTGTTTTGAAATTGCATTTCACGGACGGATGGGTGAATGGGAGGAAGGAAATAAAAGGATGGCTTCAACTTGGCATCTCCTTTCAGCCTGTGCAATTCCATTAGGCCTAACCAGAGAAAAAGAGAGAGAGAGAGAGAGAGAGAAAGAGATAGAGATCGAGCGAGCGAGTGAAAGACCCGATGATGTTTGTCCTTGGGAGTTCAGGTGCAGCTGTTTCATCTGTTCTAACGCTGATGGAAGAGTCAGACACACACACATACAAACACCTTTTGAAGTCCGCCCAGCCTAGCCTTCAATGACAATCTTCCAACGGCCACTGCACTCTCCAATATTGGTCACCCGCGGGGCTGAGAAATGAACTTGTAATACTCACCCACCTGTGCCAAACAGGTGACATTGAAGTGAAAGTGACAGCCCACCTGGGAAACTCCCATCGTCATTGTGACACAGCACTCCATAGCATACAAGTGCTCACTGCACACAACGAAATTGCATTTTTGTCTCACCTGTGCAAGGGGGCGCATTGGCCATTAAAAAACCTGCATTGGTCAACCTCTAGTCTGGACCCATGTAACATGGGCTATAGACATTCACACATGCTAAGGAGACTCAAGTAGACTCTTACCGCTAAGTTGTAAGCAAAGGCCTATGTAAACAAACGGGCTACCTCTGTAAGGCTACCTCTGTTCTATGTTGGACTATGTTATAACATAGTTAC
>NC_085870.1:20810558-20813058 GCF_034702125.1 Engraulis encrasicolus
GAAGAGGAGGTGGAGGAGGAGGAGGAGGAGGTGGTGGAGGTGGGTGAGGGTCCAGGAGGAGGCGCGGAGAGGAGCGCAGGATGGAATTAACACCTCCTTATGCAGCTGCGGATCACTGTATACTGTGAACTGGACAAGAGAAAGCTCATTAGAGAAATGATACTCAAACTGTGCTATTAATGTTCTTGACTTTTGTGATTAACATTTTTCATTTTATTGTGAAGATTTGACAGTACAAACAGAGGTCAGTTTTCTGCTGACAAACAAGTGACACAGTATGCCGATGGTGTTGATTAACTGTTTGAGTTTTATTGTTTATTTGGTCAGAGGTGGGCCCTGAACAGTTGTGAACATTTCAAGTGCCCTTCATCAGAGAAAAGAGAGTCTTCATAGATGTGCTGTATATCGCTCATTATGTCTGAGAGTTGGGGTTAGTGAGCTAAATGGTGTGTATACCGCGGCTGTGTGTGTGTGTGTGTGTGTGTGTGTGTGTGTGTGTGTGTGTGTGTGTGTGTATCTGTGGGGTTCTTGTATGTGTGTGTGTGGGTTCTTGTGTATGTTTGTCTGTGGCCCATGAGAACCTGCTGGAGGCGCTACAGCTGTGCCCTCAATGACACACACACAAGACCTTCTGTGTGTGTATGTGTGTGTGTGTGTGTGTGTGTGTGTGTGTGTGTGTGTGTGTGTGTGTGTGTGTGTGTGTGTGTGTATGTGTGTGTGTGTGTGTGCGTGCGTTTGTGTTTGCGGTTGCGTGTGCGCATGTGCATGCATCGTGTGTGTGGGTGTGGTTTTGTGCGCTTGGGTGGTTGACGTTTAAGGGCGTAACACCCCCCCCCCAAAAAAAAAAGTTTTCCCAATTCCTGAAAAAAATGATAAGGGTGAAAGGTGAAAGATGAAATAAAAATAAATAAAGCTTTTAGTGGTCTAAAATTTCGTCTAATTTTTTGCCATTTTTGGGAGAATGTGCCCTGCGGTGTGACATCCTTGGTGTGACATTTCTGTAAGATACAAAAAAATTATTAATATTCTGCACAAACATATCCCCCATGCTCTTTGTACTATTGTTCCTTGTAACCCCCACCCCACACACACACTAGTACCCACCCGCACCCCCACCCCCACCCCCACCCACACACGCCTATGCATTGTACAGGCAGACAACTGTGATTTCACTGCATGGTTTCACTGTATTACTTGTAATAATTGTGTGAATGTGACAAATAAATCTCCTGGTATCCTTATATCCTTGCATGATACATGAAAAACAAGTAAGGATTGAGTAACACATTGCCTAAGTATGTCACACCGCAGGACCTCGAGTCACACCACAGGAAATTCTCTGAATTATAGCCATTTTAATCCTTTTGTACATGACTGAACTCTGAGCTCAGTCTTCATTTGTTTTCATTTATGAAAAAAAAAATGTTTCCTTCTGTAAGAGCAGTCACACCACAGGACACCACATAAAATGTACCTAAGCATTGTGTGACAGAAACATTGCAATATGTAGACATATTAAGAGGTGAATAGTCACCTTAAACTTCCACACCACTCTCCAATAACTGAGGTACTGACTGGTTAGGAGCCTGTCTTTAAGACCCTTATACACGTAGTTGGCCTTGCAGCCGCCTGTTCACAAACATTGACATGTCACCCCACAGGACGCAATTTGTGTTACGAAATGGAACTTGTAGTTAATATTACTGTCTTGAGTTTTTTTCACATTCACATATCTTAATATAAAGTTAATATTTATACAATCATGCCAAATGCTTCATACATTATTCAAAATGTTGTTGGTTAATTTATATATATATTATATTCCAGATTTCATTAATGTTACAGTCACACCGCAGGGCATTTGACATATAAACCTTTACATAAATCTAAACAAAAATGTTCCTTTTCATCTAAGACTAATATGAAACATAATGTACCACATCTTCTTTCATTGACATATGTTTTTAAGGGGAAAAATAACAGTTTTGTGGGTTTTTAACCAATGTTACGAAAAAAAAACAAGGCGTCACGTCAACCACCCACATGCATGCGTATGTCAGTGTGTGTGTTGGTGTGTTAGAAAGATGGAGAGAATGGAGAACTATTGGAGTGGGAACCTGAGTCATTTGGAATGTAGCTGTGTGTGTGTGTGTGTGTGTGTGTGTGTGTGTGTGTGTGTGTGTGTGTGTGTGTGTGTGTGTGTGTGTGTGTGTGTGTGTGTGTGTGTGTGTGTGTGTGTGTGTGTGTGTGTGTGTGTGTGTGTGTGTGTGTGCAAATCAGTTTTTGTGTTATTGTTCTGGTGCATTTGATAATTGATCAATCAGCACTTCATTTGTGTGTGTGTGTGTGTGTGTGTGTGTGTGTGTGTGTGTGTGTGTGTGTGTGTGTGTGTCGCGCGTCTCTGCTGTCAATCAAACACCAGCAGCGCAAAACGCGCTGGACTGGGCTCAAAATGCAGGGAAAATTAGCTTGTATTTCCTCAGCAGACCAGTCAATCTCC
>NC_085870.1:20818058-20833058 GCF_034702125.1 Engraulis encrasicolus
AGAACCAGATCGCACTGGGTACATCTGGGTAGGGCACTGGGTGACTACGCTGGTGACACCGGGGTTCGATTCTGGCCCGGGTCATTTGCCGATTCCCCCATCTTTCTCTCCCACTCGCTTCCTGTCACCATTTCCAACTGTCCTATCAAATAAAGGCAATAAAAAGCCCTATATATACAGTATATATACGTATATATATATATATATATATATATATATATATATATATATATATACAGTATACAGTATACAGTATATATAAAAAAGAACCAGATCGCACAGTGTTAGATAGAGTGCAAAGACGCTATATAAATGTAGTCCATTTGCCATTTACAACCCACCACCATTATAAGCCTCTTCCCTCAGCTCCCCTCATCTCACCACCCTTCTTACCTGCACTATCCACTTCACTATATCCTGTGAAGCCTTTTATCTACGTACATTTCATTCTTACCCCCACTCTCCACCTCCACTGATGCATCTGAGAGTGCAGTGCAAGGACCACTGACCTACACGTCATTGGCAAGGACGGATTAAAAAGCAAAGAAAATACAGTGGATGAAAACCAAAGCTCACACTTAGTTGTAATGCATGTGTTTGTGAAAGATGGGAGAGTGGGGATTAAGGGAGCGAGGTGTAGCGAATGAGAGAGAAAGAAGGGGATTGTAGTAGAGGAGTGGAGAGAGAAAGTGGGTGGAAGGATAGATTGAGGAGTAGGAGGCAGAGAGATGGATGGATGGATGGATGGATGGATGGGTAGATGGAGGAGGGAGGGGTGGAGAGATGACGGTACTGAGAGATGGATGGGGGCGTGACACCTGATGGATTCGTCCTTATTTTTTCCCTCTGCTTTTTCTCCCCACACTTTGCCATGCCTTGGGCATTCTTCTTGCAACACGAATACAGAAACCACCAGCCTGGTGCCAGGAAGTGTGATCGTGTTAATATTCATGTTGCTATATTAATAAGGTGTTCCTCCCTTTGATTGTAAAGCCTTTTACTTGAAAGAGGTGAGCCAAGGGATCCCGGTCCTTTGATCCTTGACAGGCATTACGAAAAAAAGCCCTGATGTGTTAGGCTGTGTTGCTTGTCAGTGCATTTATTTGTGAGTCATCTGCCTTTGTCAGCAAGCAGCATCTCCGCATGTTTCTCTCTCTCCTCGGTCCATGTTTACCCATTAAAGACGTGAATGCACATCTTGCACATCTGAATCCCAAGGCTGCTACCTCTCCTCCTCGCTCTGCTCCGTGCTCAATTCTTGAGTATGTATGTCTACCTAGACATATGAGTGCTGTTGCTTTTTGTTGCAAGACAGGCTGCCGTCTTCCATCTTTGCATATTCCAGTGTGCATTTGCGTGTTGCAAAGCCAGCGCTCTGTTAAAAGAGTAGGTTATAGCCTGCACATCCAAAAAAACGTCTGACTCGGGAGCAGGACAACAAAATGACGACAATATAAGAGTCAAAAGGTCCGCTTCAGGCAGGATTTTTTTTGCTCCCACTTCATATTAGCGCAGCCCAGCCTGGCTCTTGGGAGCACGTGCTTCTTCATGAAGGGTTTCTTACATGAAACGTTGCGTGAAAAAATTAAAAATGGAAGTGAAAAAATCATGGTTGAAGCGGACTTTTTCACTCTTATCAGGCCAGCGCTCTGAACATGTGAGCAAGCAAAGTTTTGCCCAACTCACCCGTGTCCTTGAAGCGAATGTGAACCTAAAATGGCTGACAAAAAAAAACGCTCCCTGCGTCCTGTCGTCCCCCTCCTCCCACTGCTGGTTGACCCCTAGAGGTCCATGTGCTCAAATTAGAAAATGTCTGACATTCAGCTATGTTGACAGCCCATATTAATGACTTTATGCTGTAGCTGGGCATGAGTATGGGGCCATTTTTGATCAACTAACTTACTTGATGTTCCCTTGAAATCGAGATGAAAAATGGCTGCCCTATAAACGGTAATCATGATGGAGATGGTGGCAAGTGGGTCATTCATACCTAAACTGCACTGTTTCCAATCTTAAGATTCTTTGTAAGTTTTGCGATATACCACACTTCTTTTTCAGAAACTTTTTGAAAAGGTTTTGCATGCCTACGGGGCATGGTACTGCAATTTGCTCTTGCTATTCGAAATGGTTTTGATGGAAAAAACATATTGGTCATATTTGGTCATTAAACCTTAGTGTAAGTCTTATTACAGTGTCATGTTGATGTGTTGTGTAGTAGGCAATTGCTTTTCAGCCATTATATTATTCTAGTGGAGAGCCTGTGTTGTGTACTGTACTACAAAAATTGTGATATTTTTGAGCCCTCTCTGCGCCTTCCTAATTGTTGAACTATCATGTCTACACGTAGCCTCACCTAGGGCTATAATTTTCTACAATTGAGGGGTAAATGTAATTTCTGAAGGTGCTTCACCTAAAAAATATACAGTCTTCTTTAAGGGTTTTTCAAATCATGTTTCATATGAAACTGCACAACACATCTTTTCCAATGACAGTCACATATCCATGATAACGGCTATCCCCCCACCACATTGACTAGTGGCAATTCTATTGAGAAACATTGACCTGCATCTCACTATAAGGCCTTTGGCTCCCTTAGTGGGTATTTATACCACACTCCCAGTTTTAGAATTTTCTCTCTGGTGACAGCTGTCAGTCACTTATTAAATATAAATAGATGTCACTTTTTTTTTCATTTATTCTACAGTTTCTTATTGGTGTACTTTTACCTACAGTGTGTAAGATTTGTGCTTATTTGCGTTTCTGCGTGTGTGTGTGTGTGTGTGTGTGTGTGTGTGTGTGTGTGTGTGTGTGTGTGTGTGTGTGTGTGTGTGTGTGTGTGTGTGTGTGTGTGTGTGTGTGTGTGTGTGTGTGTGTGTGTGTGTGTGTGTGTGCATGGATGTGTGTGTGTGTGTTTGTACCTGTGTATTTTTATTTGTTGAGCTACGCATAGTGTGTGGGGGTCTGTGTGTCTGTCTGTCTGCATTGTGCAATTCACAGTGATGTGTATTGTGTGCTGTGAAAGTGAAAGCTCAACTGTGAAACTCCAACTCCCATTGTCATTGTAACACAGCACTCCACAGCACACAAGTACACACTGAACACAACAAAATTGCAATTTGTGTGTGTGTGTGTGCGTGCATGCGCGCGTGTGTGCGTCCACGCTGTGTAGTGTGGTGGGGTGTGATGTAATGTGCTGTGGTGTGTATTGTGTTGTGTTTGTCATGTGTACAGTACATGGTGTACAGTATGTGTTTGTGTGTTGCGATGTGTTGTGTTGTGGTGGATGAATGTCAATCCCTGTGTTTCAAACATGCAGCTATGGCCCTCAGCAGGTGTTTTACATAACAATCAGAGAGGGAGAGGGGGGGGGGGAGAGAGAGAAAGAGAGAGAGAAAGAGAGAGAGAGATAGAGAGGGAGAGGGCGAGGGAGGGAGAGAGAGAGAGAGATAGGGAAGGGGAGAGAGAGAGGGAGAGGGCGAGGGAGGGAGAGAGAGGGAGAGAGAGAGAGAGAGAGAGAGAGAGAGAGAGAGAGAGAGAGAGAGAGAGAGAGAGAGAGAGATAGGGAAGGGGAGAGAGAGAGGGAGGGCGAGGTAGGGAGAGAGAGAGAGAGAGAGAGAGAGAGAGAGAGAGAGAGAGAGAGAGAGAGAGAGAGAGAGAGATAGAGGCAGCTATCTCTCAGAGGGACGCAGATGCTTCATCACATCAACACTCTCGAAACGCCACAGAACCTGCTCCTCTTCCCCTGCTCCTCTCACTGTCATCCATATTTAATACATCGGTAATAACAGATAAATTGTTGTTTGGCAGGCAGGCAGCCCCCATGGATATCAGAAGAGGCAGCCAGGCAGGGAGCCAGAGAGATGGAAGGGGGGGGGGCTGTCTGCTGTACTGTACATGGGAAGAATGAGAGAGAGAGAGAGAGAGAGAGAGAGAGAGAGAGAGAGAGAGAGAGAGAGAGAGAGAGAGAGAGAGAGAGAGAGAGAGAGAGAGAGAGAGAGAGAAAGAAAGCGAGAGAGAGGCAGACAGACAGAGAAAGAGAGAGAGAGAGAGAGAGAGAGAGAGAGAGAGAGAGAGAGAGAGAGAGAGAAAGCGAGATAGAGAGGCAGACAGACAGAGAAAGACAGACAGACAGAGACAGTGAGTGGTAGACAGACAGACAGAGTTAGAGAATGACAGAGGAAGGGAGATGAGATGAAGGGAAAGAAATGATGGTCACGATTGGAGGAAAGACAACATTACTTTAGAGGAAAAATGCAGGCAGATATGCAGACATTAGGTGTGTTTGCTTTATGTTCCCTACTCTATGTTGAATGTCCGCACACTGCTCACATTTTTCTTTTGCTTTTATTTTCCCCAAGTGAACGTTTTCGAGTGGTGTGCTCTTCATCACACTGCTCGAAACACCGCTCGAAAACGTTCACTTGGGAAAATAAAAGAAAAAGAAAAAACGGGAGCAGTGTGCGGACATTCCACCTTTATTCTCATAGTGTCTCACCTTTTCTCCTGCACCGGCGTCTTGGATGTGCGCAGCCCTATTCTTTGTTGCCCATCAGTGTACAGCTGATGTTGCCCATCAGTGTATCATCATTTGTGTCTCTCAGTGTCAGTGTCTGACCATGTGTTCTGTTCATCATCATGATCTCTCATCGTATGGCTATATGTCAGCATTGTTCCTCAGCGTCAGACAGTGTGATGGAGTGACCATCACTAGGGTTGTGGGTGTGTTCAGACTGACATGCCAATGAGCCTGGCTCTTTGGTGTATCGGTCAGAGCCCCGGTTTACTACCCCAGAAGGTCTGGGTTCGAGTCCCAGCTGGGTAAGTCTACCCCCCTTCGCTACAGACAGTGTATGACCATGTGTTGATGGCAACATTAGAGGGCTGTCCTAAACGATTATTTTTCTCCTGATTAATCTATCAACTATTTTTTTTTCGAATAGTCGATTAGTCAGATTAATTTTTAAAGTATTCTAGCACTTTAATCTGCAAGGAAATTGGGAAAAAAGAAAGAAAATTAGGTCCCTGAAAATTAGGTGCCTGAGCTCACAATGAGCTTTAAATCATGATAGCAGCTTATTTACTCCGAGATACAACGTCCAATTCAGACGTGCTGCGCAATTTTAGGTTTCAATAAAGTAATAAAGCATTAGTAAAGTAAGTAAAAAAGCATTGAATTAAATGACACGATTTGTCGACTATGAAATTTCTTGTCGACTAATTTTTATAGTCGATTAGTCACGATTAGTCGATTAATCGTCCCAGCCCTACAACATTGTTCGTCAGTGTTATGTCCATATGTCATTATTGTCACTCAGTGTAGGACTGACTATGTGTTAGTATTGCCCTTCATTGGTAGCCTAGTAATATAGCCTCGGAACAATACCCCAATGCCCAGAATCTGGCAAACCAATCACAGCGCAGGGGAGTTGTTTTGATTTGTTTTGAATTTTTGGATGCAAATTGGACGGGATTTTCAGGGAGTGACGACAAAGTGTTGACCAATAGGCACAGACACAGTTTGAAAAACAACGGGTTGTTTTTTTAATCAACAATCTTCCGATGTGTCATTCATCGGGGCCAGACTAAATTGCACATTTAATCTCGCATTTAGTCTGTTTTGTCAGGCTACTTCATTGGCAGTGTTTATGTGTCAGGCACTGCCCCTCTGTATTATCAATATTATATTAAATGTAATATTATGCAAATGAGGAGCGATTATCACCTGCGGCGGCCAATCAAATCAACAACATCAAAGTTTCATTCTATTTGATTCACCGTGACGACCTGATGGCGGTTGAGCTGTCAGAATGGAACACTGAATTTCGCTACTCTACTCTGCTCTACGCTACTCTACTCTACTCTACTCATCTTTGCACTACTCTGCTCTGTTCTGCACGGCTTTATCAGCTAATGTGTCTTGGCAGTCTGCCATTGGAGAGGAGTGGAGCAGTTTTATGATGTGAACATTTGTACGACTTTCAGTGCCAAAATAAATAGTCTTCAGTTCCGATTGAAGTTAATATTGTGGTGTGCCAAACTGATGGGCAGAGATGTGTTCATGAGCTGGTGCTTCGCTATATAACACTTGTCAAGTACAGTATATGGGCATATGTTGCTTACATTGTCAGAGGGTGGGTGTGTTGGATAGATAGAAGGCTTGATAGACAGACAGACACTCTGGACCTGTATGACACACAGAAACTGTACGCACATACGCAGACACACGAATGCATAGTTGGAGAGATCAGCCATCAACCATGGGTGTGTGTGTGTGTGTGTGTGTGTGTGTGTGTGTGTGCGTGCGTGCGTGTGTGCATATGTACATGTGTGTATCTGTATGAAAGACAGCTCTCAGCCTTGCCTGCTGTATATCTACCGATAACCTGCTAGCGCTCAGCGTGTGATTAGCATGTGTCGACACTTTGGCAGTAAAATATTAATGGTGTCTCCCACAGATCACCACCGCAGAATACGCCTCCAGTAAGAAAGACAGCCGTGTGCGTGCGTGTGTGTGCGTGCGTGCGTGTGTGTGCGTGCGTGCGTGCGTTTGCCTTAAATGTGGATATGGACTACTCTCTCTCACAGACACACACACTGCACTATTCGAACAAAGAAAGTAGTAATTATGCTGACAACCACCCAGCTCTGCCCGTTCGCATCGAGGGAGAAAAATGGTGGAAGAGGCAAGGAGAGGACAGGCGCGAACAGCAGATGCATAGATAATGATACAAAAAGGCTTTGAAATTGCTCATGCTGGGATGGCAGTTTTTTATTATAAAGTCAATATTTTTTAATGCATCATTATTTTTTTATTTGGTGACAGCCAACTAATTAAAACCTTGTAAAAGGCAGTCGTGGAGGAAGGGGAGTGCACGTGCACATACTCGTGTGCGTGTCTGCCTGCCTATGAACGTGCGTGTGTACATGTGTGTGTGTGTGTGGGGTCGGGGAGACGGGAGGGATTTTGAAAGGTGTGGACAGACACCAGTGAGCAGTCAAACTGTTTAAAGGGCTTCACACGAAGCAGGGTGCATTCACTGCCATTCTCCACTTGTGCTTTTGGCCTCGCGTTTGGCTGACGCCCCGCCTCCGTGGAGAAAACAATAAAGTTTGCCCACCGTCAACCTAGCTACAACAACTTTTGGGGGACTGTTATTCATTCACCATCCCGATTGCAAATGAGAAAATGACATTAGAAATGTGCTTTTGCAAGATATTGAATTTATTTTCTGTCGTCAGTGACGTCATCACGAGGAGGCAAGTGAGTAAGGGAGGACGTGAGTCTGCATATTGGAATCCACCCACAGTGGCGATCCTACAATGACTGGCACCGTGGGTGATGCCTCCTTCTGGCGTCCCACCCCCCTCAGCTGTTATTATTATGTTATTATTGCAATAGTAGGGGTGTAAATAATAATCGAAATGTATCGATATATTGCGATATAATCTGACGATTGAATCAAATCGCATCGTATCATGAGACATTCTTAAGTATCGAAAATATTCAAATCGCTGGGCCCTGCCCAATAACATTATAGAAGTGGAAAAGTAATTGGGAAAAAAACGAATCGTATCATATCGAAAATAATCGAATCGCATCGCATCGAGTAATAAGATAGCGATATTGAATCGTATCGTCATGGAGGCTGTGATTTACACCACTATGCAATATTGTGGTAATAGCACAGCATGTTAATAGTGCTAATTGGCGATTTATTTCACAATGTCATTTGGGGGCAGAGCTTCATGATGGTGCCATCGGCTCTCGGGTAATTGCCTGATATCACAATATCATGAACTGCAGTACAAGTCAAAGTCTCCTCCAGTTACAGTAGACCAGGGTTGGGCAACTGGAGGCCCGGGGGCCACATATGGCCCTCCTCTTCACTCAGTGTGGCCCTTAGATAAAACATAACTTCAAAAATGATAATGACAAAATTATTTTAAACCACTGCTGAATTCATCTGTTGTAATTACACTGTTGACCAATAGAAAACACTCCTTCCCAACGATATCGGCAGTCAGTGAGCAACCAACTGCACTTCGAACTGTGCGAATGGCAGTCAGGTCCGTGGTTATGTGGCCCTCCGAAAGTGGCGATGAAAAAATCTGGCCCTCGTTATCATGAAAGTTGCCCATCCCTGCAGTAGACCTACAGTTAGCAGCTGCCAACTAATGCTGTGTGCGTGCGTGCGTGCGGGCGTGCGTGCGTGCGTGCGTGCGTGCGTGCGGGCGTGCGTGCGTGTGTGCGTGAGTGCGTGCATGCGAGACCTATCCCCCAGGTGCCACTTGACAGGCAGCCAGACTGCTTAACTGACACGCACACACACACACGCACGCACACACGCACACACACACACACACACACACACACACACACACACACACACACACACACACACACACACACACACACACACACACACACACACACACACACACACACACACACACACACACACTATGACACTAAGATGTTTGATACACTGCTCACGGTGTGGGTAGCCCTTATCAGACTGCTGATGTGTGACCTTTGCTCTCGGTCCGACCACATAGGGGCCATGCTCCAAGGACACGCTGCCTGGTGCACCTGCTAACATAGCAATGAAATCAAAATTTATAAAGACACATCAAACAGCCCAGCCGGGCACCTGACTGTTACACTGGCAACCCAGGCTCGATTGCGGCCCAAGCTCATTTGTCCATCAGATTATACTTTATTATCATGCAAGCATGAAAATTGTCTTTGGTCTCACAGGGTAAAAAACAGGATATAAACACAAATAGACACAAATAGACAGAAAACACACATACAAATGCTGCATCCACCCCCCTTCCAACCACCCCTGCCAGCACACACATCAGATGCAAGTCAGGCATTCTGTTACACTGGCAACCCGGGCTCGATTCCGGCCCAATACAAGCTCATTTGTCGAGTTCTGCCCGTCTCTCTCCCTGCTAGTGTCCTGTCACTCTCACACTGTCCTACCAAAAAGTAGAGGCCAAAAAAGACACATCAAACAAAACAAAATCTTGTATGGCGGAAATCTGAGGTCTTAGGTCGGTCGGGCTGCGCTGGGCTGGGTTGGGCTGGCCTCCTAAGGCTGAGATGGGCTGTGATCTTGCAGATGGACATGAGACACACCTGGCAGGATTAGAGGAGACATCATGCCCGAGACATCACGCCCACTCACACAATCACTCTCTCACTCTCTCATTCTCTCATTCTCTCTCTCTCTCTCTCTCTCTCTCTCTCTCTCTCTCTCTCTCTCTCTCTCTCTCTCTCTCGCTCTCTCTCTCTCTCTCTCGCACACACACACACACACGCACACACACAACTTTACGGTGCCATGATGAGATGTGTGTGGCACCAGATGTTCCAAATTCTGGTGTCTAATCCGAGAGCATACTGGATCTACACCTACCAAAATCTCATTCAAAATAAATTGGTAAATCAAATAAACTTTGGACCAGAAGACACACACATACACACACACACACACACACACAGTACTCACCCTTGAGGGAACTGAAATTGAGGTGGTACGTTTGTATAAATACCTGGGTATTTTGCTTGATGATACTTTGACGTTCAAAGCCCACATTGAAAATCTTGTGAGGAAACTTAAACTAAAGTTAGGTTTTTTATTTAGAAATAAAATTTGTTTTTCCTTTCATGTTAAGAAGCGCCTTGTCTCTGCAACATTTGTATCCATTTTAGACTATGCAGACCTGCTGTACATGAATGCTTCATCCCAATGTCTGAGTAAGATTGACTCTGTGTATCATGGTGCCCTGAGGTTCATCACTAACTGTAGGGCCCAAACTCATCACTGTGAACTCTATGCCAGAGTTAAATGGTCTTCACTGACTACCAGGAGACTTACTCACTGGTATACATTTATTTACAAGGCAATACTCGGACTACTGCCACCTTACATCTGCAGCCTAATCACAGTGAGGAATATTGAGTCTTATGGTCTGCGCTCTAAAGGCCATTTGTTACTCTCTGTCCCTTGCTTCCGCACAGAACTGGGGAAGAGGGCATTTGTGTTTTCAGCCCCTACCTCATGGAACAATCTACAAAAGGACTTGAAACTAACAGATCTGATTCCATTGAACGATTTTAATTCCAAGATGAGATCACTTGAGACAGAGTCTATTGTCTGTAACTGTTTCAATTGACATTTTATTTTACTTGATTTGTTATTTTAATGCAACTGTGTAATTTTAATTTTGTAACTTGAGCCGCCACTTGGCCAGGACACCCTTGTAAAAGAGGTTCTTAATCTCAACGGGTTTATTTTTTCCTGGTTAAATAAAGGTTAAATAAAAAAAATAAAAAAACACACACACACACACACACACACACACACACACACACACACACACAGGCATCCATGCATGTATGCACACACACACCCATGCATGTATGCGCATGGCGCACACACACGCACACACACGCACACACACCAACGCATGTACGCACGCAGACAGGCACACACACACACACACACACACACACACACACACACACACACACACACACACACACACACACACACACACACACACACACACACACACCACACACACCACACACACAGCATGAAGAGAAGTGTTTGGCACCAGATGCAGTCTGGAGGAGGAAAGACCAAGGGCCAAGGCAGCGTGGCTAATTAACAACATTAAAACAAGAGAACTTGAAGTGGATCTCAGTCTGCTGATTTTCATTTGTTTTGGTTTTTCTGAGTGGTACCAGGGGCTGCAGTTATCAGAGTTATCATCTCTCCAATGCATTGCATCTTAAATCAGCGGTGGGTTCATGTACTGTAACATTTGCAAGTTGTAGCCCCTTAAAGGGGTATGCCACTAGTTTGGGGCTTAATACAGTTAAAATCGTTGGCCAGGGTTTATAAAGGTGGTAAAGTGTCTTATTTTTCATGTAAGCCGTTGTCTTGCTTTAAGCCAAGTTAAAAGAGGGAATATGTCGCTAAGCTAGTGAAAGTCAATGGATCCGTGTAGCATTGTAGCATCCAGTTCTGGCAACAGTGAATTTATAACAGTGAATTTATATTCTTAATGGGTTAAAGGTTCACTGTATAATATTTTCAGTAGCTTATTATTTAGTAGCTTAAATAAACCAAAGAATAAACCAAACCTAAACAAAAGGCACCTGCCACAATAAAATAGAATGAAATAATTCAAGTTATACCTAAAGCAAACTTTGGGGAAACACCTGAGAACCACACTTGTTATTCGGATCCAGTAACTGATGAGAAGAGAAGAGAATCCTCTGTGTGTGTGTGTGCGTGCGTGCGTGCGTGCGTGTTTGTGTGCGTGTGCGTGTGCGCGCGCGCGCGTGTGTGTGTGTGTGTGTGTGTGTGTGTGTGTGTGTGTGTGTGTGTGTGTGTGTGCATATGTGTGTGTGTGTGTGTGCGTGCGTGCGTTCGTGTGAAAGATTCTGTATGAGAGACTGTGTGAGGCCTGACAAAGTCAATGAGTTGGTATTCCAGCTGTCTTTGTGTCTGCTCTTGTCAGTTCGTGCCTCGCTCATGTCTTTGTGTGCGCTCTGCTCTGCTCTCTTCATTTCTGGTCTGTGTCTGTGTCTGTCTCTTCCTCTTTCACTTGGCCTGATTAAAGATCCCAACTTGTTCAAAGGTAGCTGGAGTGGAATCAATCTTTTCAGACCTGCTTTTGCTCTTTGTCTGTCTTTCTTCGTGTCTCAAGGTAGCGTATGTGCATGGCATATTACACATGTTGTCACAGTACAATGATCTGGGCCTCTCAGGCAAAACACGCACGAGTTAAGGGGCGATAGAGAGGCTCTAGAGAGGGACTTTATTAAATGTTGCTAGCACCATGATTAGACATGACACAATATCTCTGTCTGTCTGTCTGTCTGCCTTTCTGTCTTGTCTGTCGTCTTCCGTCTGTATGTCTGTCTTTCTTTTTGTCTACCTGGCTGTCTTTTTTTTGTCTGTATGGCTGTCTGTCTGTCTTTTCTTCTCTCTGTCTATCTTTCCTTCTGTCTGTCTTTTCTTCAGTCTGTCTGTCTTTTCTTTTGTCTGGCTGTCTGTCTCTCCGTCTGTCTGTCTCTCCGTCTGTCTGTCTGTCTGTCTGTCTGTCTGTCTGTCTGTCTGTCTGTCTGTCTGTCTGTCTGTCTGTCTGTCTGTCTGTCTGTCTTTTCTTCTGGCTGGCCTGCTCTTCCTGGGTTTTGTTTTTTTTTTGTTTTTTGTTTTGCTTGTTTTTCTTCATCTATCATTATCTTTTCTGACTCTGTGTGGGTATAAAGCATGTGGATGGACGTTTCAGAATTTAGTGAAAAGAGAATCCTTCTGTGGCCCCAAACATACTGTATATGCAACATCCACACAGAAAAATTTTCACTTACTAGCGCGAAGTTACAAGATTTTTACAGTAACTCGGAATCTGTTACAGTATATTGCACTCGTTGTACTCTTCTTGCAGCCTATAAGGTCTGGCATCCCTGGAACATTCTGTTGACTTGCTGACAGCTATATCATTTTAATATACAGTTGCTATTTTACCATCTGCCTCTTGTTTCTGCCTCTGCCTCTCACTCTTCTTCTTCTTTCTGTCTGTCCTCTCTCTCTCTCTCTCTCTCTCTCTCTCTCTCTCTCTCTCTCGCTCTCTCTCTCTCTCTCTCTTGTATTAGGAATTAGGTGTCTGTCTATGTCTTGTATCTATGTAAACTGTCAGGACACCTCAGGATTAATAAAAGTGCTCTACTTCTCTACTTCTCTCTCTCTCTCTCTCTCTCTCTCTCTCTCCATCTCAGCAAAGGCAGCTGTGTGCGCACCCCTTCCTCGAGGTGTATGGTGGGCGTGTTATCCACTACATGAGCCCGCTGTCTCGCCAGGATGGCTTCTACGTGCCTGAGGTGCGAGACTACGAGTGCAGGAGGCCAGGAGAGGAGGAGGAGGAGGAGGAGGATGAAGACGACGGGGTGACTATTTTCTCAGGTATGGTGATATGAAGAGACCGGGGGGAAAATGAAACTTGCGTTTCCATCCTCAGTTGATGTTATATTGTCATTCACACACTACTGTGACGGATTTCATGGTGCCGCCACAGATTTACTTTCAATCTAAAAAATGTTGGTGCACTCTCAGAACTTTTCAAAATCAATCAAAAAGATCTGGTCGCACTATCCTTTCTTATAATGTACTTTTGAACCGCATAATAAATAACCCCACACAGTGTCTTTACAACAAAAAAGCAAGACGCTGCAGCAAAAACAAAAAGTTACATTTCAAAACCACAAACAGCTTTTTTTTCTAATTTATTTCCAGTATAACACATTCTTCTATTCAGTGTTCTGGCTGCAAATATGACAACAGAGCAACCTTCGTCAAGATACATTATGGAGTACCTTCAGCAGCTGTGAAGAAACTGTGTGCAAAATATGTAGTATGTGTGCAAACAAAAAAGACAATTTGCTAGAGCACAGAGGATGAAACAACAAGTCATTCTACCAACCCCAGCACTCACTCCTGTATTGTTTTTGAGTCCTGTTCATTGCCTAATCCAGCTGCGTTGCCCTCCTGTGTAGTATATTCCACTGATACGAATCTGTTTACAAGAGCTGTGTATTGCCTAGTCTAGCTACGTTTCCCTCCAGTGACATGCCAACAGATGTGTGAATGCAATATATTCTCACTGCAGGTGGTCTGGGTCAGTGGCAGAGCTGCAATATGCTTCTTCATACGCATCTCTGTCTGTTGTTATTGGGGCCATTGGCAACAAGGACATTTACAGCCAGCTTTGATGCATGGCATCTAATAAGCAAGTAACGCTTTTATACTTTAAAGTTATTCATTTTAAAATATAATATACTTTAATTGGATTTTGGACATAATAAAAAAAACACAATTACGGTACTTTCAGACAAAGATAATTAAACAGTCAAGCCAAACAAGGAGAAGATATTAAATAATGTAATGAAGCTGTTTTGATTTCAGAGAGTTTTGTTCCATCCTTGTTTTGAGCTGATTCCTTTAGGCGGAAAAATATTGAGGACCTATGGCCAAAAAGGCAATTTAAAGAACATTTCCAAATGCAATACACGCCCAACATTAATTTCTTGAATAACTCACACACATAACACACACACGCATGCACACGCACATACGCACAGTTTTCAATCAAAGACAATTTTTTATCATTGCAACATGTTAGACAATAAAGCTTTTTAGAATCTTTGAATCTTTGAAAATTGAAAACAGAATTCATAGACTACCTCAGTAATTGCTGTACCTCCATGCTATTGAGAAATGTTCAACACAGGATCATATTGTCATTGTCAGCGGTGCGTCCAAAGCAGGACATCTGCCGTGATACACCAGAAAACCCACAAACAAAAACGCACCCAAACAAACAAACCAACACAAACAAACGCTCAAGTGCCCCTACCTCTCTTGTTGTGTCGGTCTAGTTGAGCTGTGAGACTATGGTAGACTACACCTAATCAAACTCTTTTGTGAAGCAGATGGAAAAGCTCTTTCCATGACACTGCTGCCTGCCAATGTAATTAGTGCAACAGATGTTTTCATCAATAAAGAGAGATGGTGCTACCCAATGGGCAAAACAGTTGTAGTCTTAGGTGCTGGATGCTGTATACGTATGCAGATATTTTTAATGATTTTTTTTTGTCTTTTTCGACTTCATTGACAGGATAGTATGAGAGGTGGATAGGAAGTGAATTGGGAGCGAGATGGGGAGGGGTCGGCAAATGACGCGGGCCGGGAATTGAACCTGTGTTGGTCGCATGGCAGATGAGTGCCCTTTCGCTTGCCCACGGCAGGGCCACGTATGCAGCTATTTTTAAATGTGTGCTTTTTTATTCATTTACTATAAACATTGTATGGGGAAACATTTTAAAAATGCCATTGTAACAGATGTGTTTTAGCCCCCTGAAAGGAGATTTCTAAAACTCTGTCTACGTTTACACGTAATGGCGAAATGGATGCGTTTTCA
>NC_085870.1:20838058-20860558 GCF_034702125.1 Engraulis encrasicolus
ATTTGCATTTCCATATATTTTTACGGAATATCCATGAGATCCAAAGTCCACCTGTCACCATCAATGATGCAAGCCATCATAAGGTTGAAAAAAATCAAAACAAACCCATTTGAGATATGGGGAAACATTGAATATGACTAATTCAAGAGTTCAGAATGTTGGGAAAAAAAATACCAGAGCAACACCAAATTACCTGGCAGACATGGAAGACAAATGCTGTGGATAACAGACAATATTCTGTATCTATTATACAGTACATATATTGTTTAATACTAATACGTTTTTGTTCTGAATTTTAGAAGGCCTTCTCTGAAGGTTATAAGGCCTTGAGGGTTCCCCTCTGCCGTATATATATTATACATATACACGGGTTGGACAAAATAACGACCGGTGTCTCAGTTACTTTGTCCAACCCCTGTATATACAGTAATGTGGATTGTGTTTTAGATCATCAATCTGGGGTAGACACATACTGTAACATCTAGACAATCCATATGAAAAGGAAGTACTGTACACGAGCGACACATACAAAATGATTAATAGTAGGTATGTGTCATATAAGATTCAGTACAGTGTATAAATCATTGTGTACGTTTCATATGTTTCGCACACGCTGCTCATCGCTCTCACACACACACACACACACACACACACACACACACACACACACACACACACACACACACACACACACACACACACACACACACACACACACACACACACACACACACACAGAGGGCGGGACTCAGACTAGAACTCAGACACTCACACACACACACACTAACTCACTTAATAATAAGCAAACAGACTGAGACCTCAAACTCATTCACACCACACTTACCAATACACTCAATTACAGCAATACACACACACACACACACACACACACACACACACACACACACACGCACGCACGCACGCACACACACACACACACACACACACACACACACACACACACACACACACACACACACACACACACACACACACACTAATAAACTCACACATAGACAAATGCACTGATGAGCTCACTCCAGGATAGGACAGACAGTCACACACAGAGCCAGACACACACACACAGATGTGCGCGCGCACACACACACATGCCTACACACACACACACACACACACACACACACACACACACACACACACACACACACACACACACACACACACACACACACACACACACACAGCCTAATGAGCTGTTTTCCCATCGCTGTGGGACAAGGGGAGTCGTGGGGGGTTTAGTTGTGTGCTTAGCTCCAAAGCCGGCGGTGCTGGAGATCTCTCAGATCAGATCAGTGTGATTACACAAAGCAGAGGCCACAGCAGCACAGCAGTGGCGGCCAACACAGCACAGCACAACACAACACAGCACAGCACAGCACAGGACACCACAGCAGCACAGCGCAGCACAGCACAGCACAGCACAGCATAGCACAGCACAACACAACACAACACAACACAACACAACACAACACAACACAACACAACACAACACAACACAACACAACACAACACAGCAGCACAACACAGCACAGCACAGCACGACACAGCACAGCACGACACAGCGCAGCACAGCACAGCACAGCACAGCACAGCACAGCACAGCACAGCACAGCACAACACAACACAACACAACACAACACAACACAGCAGCACAACACAACACAGCACAGCACAGCACAGCACAGCACAGCACAACACAGCATAGCAGTGGCGGCCAACACAACACAACACAACACAACACAACACAACACAACACAACACAACACAACACAACACAACACAACACAACACAATACAGCAGCACAGCAGTGGTGGCCAACACAACACAACACAGCACAACACAGCAGTGGCAGCCAACACAACACAACACAACACAACACAACACAATACAATACAGCCCAGCAAGGATGCACCCCATCCATCGGTCACTCCCACTTACCAATTCAGCCTCCCCTCACCAGACCACACCACATCACATCACACCACTCTCTTTCTCTCTTTTCTTTCTCTTTCTCTTTCTCTTTGCCTGTTTCTGGCTCTCCCTCTCTAATTTTCTTCTCTTCTCTTCTCTTCTCTTCTCTTCTCTTCTCTTCTCTTCTCTTCTCTTCTCTTCTCTTCTCTTCTCTTCTCTTCATTGTCTGTCCTCTTTCTATCTGTGTCTCTCCCTTTCTCTGTTTTCCTCTTTCTCTCTCTCTCTCTCTCTCTCTCTCTCTCTCTCTCTCTCTCTCTCTCTCTCTCTCTCTCTCTCTCTCTCTCTCTCTCTCTCTCTCTCTCTGTCTTTTGTCTGTCTGACTGCCTCTCTCTCTCCAAGTGCCAATGCCTGTTTTGACATGATGACACTGTTATACGTATGACGCCGGTGTCAAGTAAAGTGTAACCGGAGACTTATTGACTAAATGTGGTGTTACAGTATCTAGCTTTTTTGTCTTTGTAATAGAGTTGCATGATTATGTAAAAAATATGATAATCATGATTATTTAGGTCAAGATTGAAATCACAATTATAAAACAACAGTAAACGACTGAATTTTGTGCAGAATGTGTGAAATGTAAGCAAGAATTTATATGAGGGGTGTACAAAACAAAACTGACTTGTAATAATTATGTAAAATGGAACAGTATGAAGCTTAGGTGGGCCTACAGGCTTTTTGGCCAGAAATACCAGGCTGTTCAGGGATAGGCTCTTTTCCAATGCCCGTTTTCTACTCGATACAGCTCGACTCAGCACGACTCGCCCAAACACTTTTTTTTTAAAATAATTATGGCAGCCAGATCATACCAATACCATGGTATATGGTGTTATACATTATATATAGATTGTAATTTATAATGAAGCCCAAGCTTGTGCCCAGGCCAGTACATACGAGTTGGGATCATATTAGTGAACCCGCATGATTGACTGATCAGGTAGAGGAGGCATCCGAGTGTTTTTGAAAGCACACTAATCAATCAGCAAGCAAGCTTTCCAAACACACACTGAGCTCCCTCGGAAGGGAGGTTTGTGCCAGTTTTTTTTTTTAAACTAAAGTATTTTATTTCATTTTTCACTGTCTACTGTCTGTTTTCCTGTTTTGCTCCACATCTTTCTTTTTCCTCTTTGTGTTCTGTATGACCTCCTCAAGTAGTTCAGTGTTTCTGCAAGTCGGTTGTTGCACAAAGAAAACAGCAGTTTGTTATCTGTGTGAGTTTAGAGTGTCCCTGTGGGAGGTAAGCTTTACCTGAAGAACGGACTGGAGAACTGGAGCCCCACAAAACAAAAACTTTGGAGCATTAAAGTGACCAATGGAGTAATAAAGGAGGCGTTTTATAGCCCCCATACGGGCCTCCTGTTTCCTCATTCTTGCCGACGTACGCTTACTTTAATCTCCAGCACCGTAATATAATAACCAGTACCCCGCAAGATAGATGTGCCTTCAGCCTCTAATGTCATGTTCCCCCTAGCGTCCATCCATTGTCCTCTCTCCTCCTCTCATCTTGGCTCTTGTCCTTTCCATGTCTGCTCTGCTCCCCTCATCTTCGGTGCACTCCAATATGCACACTCCCGTCCTCCACTTGTGCTTTTGGCTTCGCCCCACCTCCTGGCAACTCCTCTGTGGAGAAAACAATAAAGTTTCCCAGCTGTCAGCCTAGCCACAACAACTTTTGGGAGACTGTCATTCAACATTCCAATTGCAAATGAGAAAATGGCATTAGAATTCTGATTTTGCAAGATATTTAATCAATATTCTGTCGTCAGTGACAACATCATGAGGTCACAAGCAAGCAAGTGAGCAAGGGTGGACGGAAGTCCGCAGATTGGAATCCGCCCCTTGTCTCCTCTGGTTGCATCTCTGCTCCCCACCTCTCGTCTCGTTGCCTCCCCTCTCCTCCTCTCTTCTCCCCTCCTCACTTCTCTCCTTCCCTGTCCTCCACCATACGCATACTGTACCCTCCTCTCTTTTCCTTTCCTCATCTCATCTCTCCTACTATACCTCTCCCCCTCTCTCTTTTCCTCTCAACTCTCCTATTCCTTCCCGGCCGGTCTTCTCCATTTCTCTCCTTGTGTCCTCTCCTCTCTTCTCTCCGTGAGACAGACCCTTCATGTTTACAAGGGGCAATCGTGGCCTAATGTTTAGAGCGTTGGTGTTTAGATCAGAGGGTTGCCGGTTTGAATGCCACCCTTACCTCTCCGTATACCTACATCCATGGCTGAAGTGCTCTTTAGCAAGGCACCTAACCCCACATTGCTCCAGGGACTGTAACCAATACCTTGTAAATATCTGTAAGTCACTTTGGTGAAAAAAGTGTCAGCTAAGTCTAATGTATTGTATTGTACAAGCTTAAAAGTCTCGTTCTCTTCGCATTTACTGTACCTGCACCCATTTCATCCCCTTCCATCTGTTTCACTCGGCTTATCTCTTTCATCACTCACTTTTCCTCTTCCCCTCTCGTCCTCTTCTTCTCTCTTGTCTTTTCCTGTCCTTCCCTCCCCTCCGCTCCTCTCCCCTCCTCTCTTCTCATGCTAAGATGCCACCCTCATGCTTATGAGGAGTAGACGGTCGGCCCCCAGATATTGACTGTGATCTGTGAAGGCCTCTTGGCTAATCTCTTTTAACCTTTTACAGTGTATCATCACACCAGTGTGACAGGAATGTTCGGGCAGTGAAGGTTCTATAGAATTATGTGCGCCATACAGTACAATTTTGAATTTTAGAATCTTGCATTGTTATAGAACACATTCTTTTTATAGAATGTTCAAAAACCCTTAAAGGTATGTGGTTGTCATGGTGGTATCACCGGTGGTGGCATCACCGCTGCTGATCATGGTCACAGATGTGTCCTTAATCGTGCACATCACTCAATGTCACTGGTGCACGGGACCGATCTGTCAGGCATCTGTGACTCTGTGTGTGTTCAGAAACGTCAGTCTGGCTCAATGAGACAGCAGTTGTAGCTGTTGGATGCATGCAGGGCAGGTTGACTGGCTTCATACCGTAACACACCAAAGCATGCGAGCGCGCGCACACACACACATACATACTGTACATACATACATACATACATACATACATACATACATACATACATACATACACATGCATGCGCGCGCACACACACGCACACACCCACACCCACACACACACCCACACACACACACACACACACACAGTTCTCTCTCTCTTTCTCTCTCTCTCTCTCTCTCTCTCTCTCTCTCTCTCTCTCTCTCTCTCTCTCTCTCTCTCTCTCTCTCCCCGTTTTTCTCTCTCTCTCGCACACACACACACACACACACACACACACACACACACACACACACACACACACACACACACACACACACACACACACACACACACACACACACACACACACATGCACAGCCTTTCCGAAGTGGTGTGTGTTGAGATGTGTGGTCTCCATCAGGCTTAAGGGATGAGGCCCTGTGGAGCTGTGTGTTCCTTACTGCATGCACACCATCTGCTGTCTTCCACATCTTCATCCTCTTGGCTTCATGAGATTCACTCTTCTCTTCTGTTCCTCTGATCTCTTCTCTTCTCTTCTCTTCTCTTCTCTTCTCTTCTCTTCTCTTCTCTTCTCTTCTCTTCTCTTCTCTTCTCTTCTCGTCTCTTCTCTTCTCTTCTCTTCTCTTCTCTTCTCTTCTCTTCTCTTCTCTTCTCGTCTCTTGTCTTCTCTTCTCTTTTCTTGTCTCCTCTTGTCTTCTCTTCTCTTGTTTTGTCTTGTCTTGTCTTCTCTTGTCTTCTCTTGTCTTCTCTTTGTGGGTGTTTTTTTGTGTGTAAATTTTAGTTGTTCTTTTTGTGATATGACTCCTTTTATTCACCCTTTTTTCTCCATTGCCATTAGTGTCTTTCTATCCTTTCTACCCCTCCTCCCTCCTCCCTCCTCCCTCTGCTCTCTCTCTCTCTCTCTCTCTCTCTCTCTCTCTCTCTCTCTCTCTCTCTCTCTCTCTCTCTCTCTCTCTCTCTCTCTCTCTCTCTCTCTCTCTCTCTCTCTCTCTCTCTCTCTCTCTCTCCCGCCTCTCTCTCTATCCATCTATCTAAGGGCCACCAGTCTCCTCAATTCCCATGGGTCACTGTCTTGTACATTTTTATTGTTATCTCTTCATTTTATCCCCATCTCTGCTACTCCCTTCTTCATCCTGTGTGTCATCATTAATCCCTTCCCAGTCCTGTTGTGTGTCTTTTCCCTCATCCTCTACATAACTCATCCCTCTCTCTCTCCCTCTCCTTTTTTCTCTTTTCTGTCATCTTCTACATAACTCATCACTTTTTCTGTCTACTGTATCTCTTCTCATTTTTTCTATTTTCCTTCAACCTCCATAACTCATCCCTTTCTCTCTTCTTTCCTCTTTTCTCTCATCCTCTACATAAGTCATCCTTCTCTCTCTCTCTCTCTCTCTCTCTCTCTCTCTAATTCTATTCTTTTCCTTCATCCTCTTCATAAGTTGTTCCTTCCTCTCCTTCCTTTTCTCTTCTCAGTCATCCTCCACATCACTCATTCCTCTCCCTCCTCCTCTCTCCTCTCCTCCTCTCTCCTCTCCTCCTCTCTCCCTCCTCCTCTTTTTATTCTCTCTTGCCATTCTTGAAATCCTCGCTGGAGATGGAGTGTAGTGAGCGTTGATATTTAGAAGCTAGAAGGGGAGGAGACAAAAAGAGAGACGAGACAAGACGAAAAGACAGTGGAGAGGAGACAAGACGAGACAAAAAGAGAGGAGAGGAAAGGAGACAAGGAGAGGAGAGAGATGAAAAGGGAGAGGAGAGGAGAGGAGACGAAAAGGGAGAGGAGACAATTAGAGGAGAGGAGAGGAGAGGAGACAAAAAGGAAGAGGAGAGGAGAGGAGATGAAAAGGAATAGGAGAGGAGATGAGAAGGGAGTGGAGAGGAGAGGAGAGGAGAGGAGATGAAAAGGGAGAGGAGAGGAGAGGAGAGGAGATGGAAAGGGAGTGGAGAGGAGAGGAGAGTAGAAGGGATTGGAGAGGAGATGAGAGGAGAGGAGATGAGTGGAGAGGAGAGGAGAGGAGAGGAGAGGAGAAGGGAGTGGAGAGGAGAGGAGAAGGGAGTGGAGTGGAGAGGAGAGGAGAAGGGAGTGGAGAGGAGATGAGAGGAGAGGAGATGAGAGGAGAAGGGAGTGGAGAGGAGAGGAGAAGGGAGTGGAGAGGAGAGGAGAGGAGAGGGGAGTGGAGAGGAGAGGGGAGTGGAGAGTAGAGGAGAGGAGAGGAGGAGAGAGGAGAGGAGGGGAGAGGAGAGGAGAAGAGGAGAAGAGGAGAGGAGAGGAGAGGAGAGGAGAGGAGAGGAGAGGAGAGGAGAGAGTGGCAGCACAGTACAGTACATCACTACAGAGACAGACAGCTGCTGCTGTGGTCATTATTCTAGTGGAGAGCTAGGATCAGCAGACACACACACACACACACACACACACACACACACACACACACACACACACACACACACACACACACACACACACACACACACACACACACAGAGAGAGAGAGAGAGAGAGAGAGAGAGAGAGAGAGAGAGAGAGAGAGAGAGAGAGAGAGAGAGAGAGACTTGATAAGTGGGAGCAAGAGAAGAGAGAGAGAGGGAGAATTGAATATTGAATTGAGAGGTAGAGAGAGAGATGCATGGCGAGAGAGGGAGAAGTGACACGGGAGTGGAAAAGCAGTGAGACTATGAACATGAGCATGATTCTGCCCAGACAGATACACTACATGGGAGGTACTACATTTACTGTATTTTGAATCGTGACACTAGTTAAAAAGTTGTTAAACTCCATAAAAATTGACACCTTGCACGCAGTGCGAGAAAGGAGAGGAACCCTCTCCTTCACGACATCTTCACCACTTGAAAATAAGTAGACTACCATCATAATCTGTCCAGAGTAGAGTCCCTTGTCCCTTGACCATTAAAGATGGCCTCTCAACGTCATTTCATTAATATTGCTGTGTTCCCCATTGTTATTGAATGTGTTACGCGTTGGTCCTGTTTTAAAAAACGTTCCGGTTGCTTTGTTTCAAGCCGTTTTTGCAAGCTAGCAAGGTGGCTTGTGGAGAAACGAGAGGGTGTTCCATGTTTCTCGTGGAAATGCGTCTCTGATTGGCTCACTTCTCCTGCTCTCGTGGAAATGCGTCTCTGATTGGCTCAGTCCTCCAGTTCTTGGAGAGAATGTAATGGGAAACAGAGTCGCCACTTCCCCGGGTGCCAATGGGGCGCCAATGGAGGCGTGCAGGCTCCATTCAGGGCTGTGCTCTTTCGACAGCGACCCCTAGGCGAGCTGCAGGCACGGAGCAACCAGAGTGGGCTTGCTGTATGTATGAGGCTTTGTGCTGTGTGTGTACCTGAGAGTAGCAACCAGCTAATAGCTAAGCTAAGTTAGGTTTCGGGCCACCAGACGTTGCTTGTTTTGAAAACAAGCAGAAAAAAATTACTCAACATGTTTTTAGAAAAATGGGTCGACATAAACCTTTGTGGGCAACGCCTTCTTTCGATGTGACGAAACACAGAAAGGCTTTCGTGATTCGCTCGTTTCTCTGCATTATTTATGTCAATTGGGAAACACCAGGAAACACAGCCAGGCGAGGTGACGCACCGCTACGAGAGCCTTACAAGTGAGTTTAACTTGGGGTGACCGTCCGATCTTCAAAAGGAGTGAGTAAAACTGTGTTTTATCGGAAGTTGGCCTTTAATGTTCAAACATTGGGAGATGTTATGTTGCTTTAACCCCTTAGCGCAGATCCTATGTTATAACTTTACTATCACCAAAATTGTAATGGCCATATCTCAATCTGTTACTTATGGCTCTCTGTAATGTCATAGCAATGTTTTTATGGTGTAATTGAGTATTTTCGGCAAATAATGAATTGGCCCGCCGGCGACCCATCTGCACTAAGAGGCTACAGTTGGCAATTCTGTTACAATCCTTGTTTTGACCAACATATCTCTCAAATCCACCATTTTCCTTCTTGCTACATCGTGTAGCATTTCCAAACCGACATTTTGGCCGGCCCAACCAGAACATTTAAACAGGTACATACAGTACATTTTTGTTGCTTTTGTTGGAGTACCTCCATCCACAAATGAACAATTCTTCTGTGAAAACAAACCCTAAACATGTGCATATTTTCAGTAATAAATGGAGGAGTGGAGTCAGTTTAGTACACTCTGGAAACACATGAAACACAGTCTCAGGGGAGTTACACGAAGAGAGGGAGGGAGAGAGATTGAGAGAGATGGCGGCAGGGATAGATGGAGGGATGGAGAGGGAGAGGGAGAGAGAGAGAGAGAGAGAGTTGGTTGGAGGCGTGAATCACACGTCCAACAGACTCAGCAGTCTATGACCTTACCTACGGGCAATACCTCATCACGCCTCTGTAGTCTGTCCTCCTCCTCCACACCTCATACCATCACCATCACCAACACATCGCCACTGCACTGCACTCACCCAGGGATGGACTGAGGGGGAAATAGGGTGGGCCCGGGCACTTTTGGATTAAAGCCCCGCCCAACCCCCCCAACCCACCCCATAAGCAGCGCCGCAGAACTGCCCTGCTCCCTTGTGAGCCCCTTTTGTTTGTTGTTTTGTTTTTTTACATTTCTAAAAATAGGGGCTCACTAGGGTGCGGGGCCCACTGGGAAATGCCCGTTATGCCGGATGGCCAGTCAAGCCCTGAACCCACCTGCCCCACACCACACCATACCACACTGCAACAAACAAGTGTCAATTGTTGAATTTTCTTGTGGGCCAAGCCAAAATGGCTATACTATATGTTAGCAGAAGAAAACAAATTGAAGAAGACACAAGTGTCGATATTGTGCTGCTTTTTGCTGCCCTTGTGAGATCTCGCATTTTAATTGATTTTCGCTTCTATAAGCTAATGAACGATGTGGAGGTTTTTGAACAAATCTGGTGTCATAATGGTGCTGTGTGCTCTGTTAGGAACGATGAATTGCTTTTTACACATGTATTGGCACCTGGCTGAGATGTAAGATGTATTTACCTATGTAACTTTTGTTTTTTTTGTGATTGTTACTCCATGGCACTTCTTGTGCTTCTGTATTCCAAGAATTTGTAATAAAGGTGTTTTGAAAATTCAAATTCATACCACACTGCTACACTCCCTTCAGACATAACCACCATCACTAGGGAGCCACACTGCAGGGGTGGAACTTCAGTTTTTTCCCCCCACTAGTCACTGTGGCAGGTAGATTTTATAGATTTTAAAGATGTGTTTTTGTTGTGTTTTGATGATGCAACACAAAGACACTTTTTGTGGAAATAAAAACAGCAGGCTGATATCTAAGAAGAAACCACAGAGCATATTAGTACTACTTTGTAGTATGCCAGATGCAGAGGAAGACAGCTGTGTGTGTGTGTGTGTGTGTGTGTGTGTGTGTGTGTGTGTGTGTGTGTGTGTGTGTGTGTGTGTGTGTGTGTGTGTGTGTGTGTGTGTGTGTGTGTGTGTGTGTGTGTGTGTGTGTGTGCGTGCGCGCAACTCAGGTTCAGTGTAGCTGTGTGTGTGTGTGTCACCATTTTACTCTCAGGATGCATCAAAATGTGGTGAATATTCTGGGAAATAGACTGTGTGTGTGTGTGTGTGTGTGTGTGTGTGTGTGTGTGTGTGTGTGTGTGTGTGTGTGTGTGTGTGTGTGTGTGTGTGTGTGTGTGTGTGTGTGTGTGTGTGTGTATTTTCATGCATGTGTGTGTGTGTGTGTTTCAGACCTCAGCATCACTGAGACATTAGAGTTTTCCTGGATTATCATGTCTTCAAAAACTGGCATGCGGCCTAGCAGCACCGTCAAATGAAATTAGGCAATCATAGATCATATTCAAACGTCTACATACAGGTGTATGATATGTGTGTATTAGGGCTGCACAATATATCACAAATGTATCGAAATCGCGATATAAAGAGGGGCGATATGCGTATCTCGAAAATGCCTTGTTTATCGTGAACAAGTAAAACATTTCTGTGCAGTCCAATCACCTGCTGAATGTCAACAAATGTGCAAGAAGCCTGCCGTGACCAAAGCCACGCCCCCCACACAGACCGACAAATTAGTGACAAGAAAAACACTGGACTATATTTCTAAATATCATTTAAATATTGTTATGGAGAAATTGCACGCTGTTATCGAGTATAGATTTTTTTCTGATATCTTGCAGCCCTAATGTGTATGCATGCGTGTCAGCGTGGGCTTTGTTTTCTATATCTGAGATTTGGCTTGTGTGTTTGTAGAGCTTTTACTGTCAGCATGCTGTTTCTCTCAATGCTTTAGTTGTGTGAGTTTGGGCACGTCTGTTTGGTAGTAACGAAATCTGTGTGTATATATGCATTTTTGTGTGTGTGTGTGTGTGTGTGTGTGTGTGTGTGTGTGTGTGTGTGTGTGTGTGTGTGTGTGTGTGTGTGTGTGTGTGTGTGTGTGTGTGTGTGTGTGTGTGTGCGCGCGCGTGCGCGCGCGTGCACATGTGCGTGGTGCATTGGTGGTGAGGGGTTACAATAGAGCAATAAAATGAGGTGTTAAGTGTTAATGGCAAATGCTGTGTGCAGGGCTGGACTGGCCATCTGGCATAGCGGGCATTTCTCGGTGGGCCCTGCACCCTTGTGGGCCCCTATTTCCAGAAATGTAAAAAAAAATACATTGGTTCGCCGTGTTTGTAAACACGATGTTATGAGGAGGGGCAAGACACTGGCAGCCAACCACGTGAGCTAATTTTTTGACCGACAGCGGTTTCCAACAATCAGAGGTTGAGTTGTGCGCAGCTAGTTTCGCACAGTCATTTTAAAACAAAAATGTATAACCCATGTATATAAAAATGTTCAGTTCTGCACCGCTAATTATGAGGCGGGGCCCTTTAAAGGTACACTGTGCAGGAAATGGTGAAAAAAGGTACTGCAACTATGCTACTCATTGAAACTGGGCTGCCTATTGCCAAATTTGATCTTTACATGAAAGTTTACTAAATAATAAACAAATATTTTCTAGTATGGTCCAAGTGGAGTCATTTTTGCAGCTAAAAATGTCTATGTTTAGAAATTCAAAATGGCGGACCATGGAGAAGATCCCCCTTTTCATGTATGAAAAGTGCAATTTTTCCTTTCATAATGAATACTTAGAATTTGATGGCGGTGGAAAGTATTCATGAAAAAGGTAACATTAGTGAATGGGCAGCATGAATTCTGGAAATAAACAACTAAAAATCTCACACAGTGTCCCTTTAAGCCAGAATTGCCCGGGCCCTATTTCTCCCCCAGCTCAGCCCTGGCTGCGGTGCCTGTGACAAGGTGCTCCAATTAAAATGAGCCGCATTTTGAAACTCACAATGAAACAAACGTCCCACCGCTGTGTTGCCTTTAATTATCGGAAATGTCTCACAGAATGGAGCCCGCAAATTTCATTTCCAACGCCTCTTAGAGGCACACACACACACACACACACACACACACACACACACACACACACACACACACACACACACACACACACAAACACACACACACACACACACACACACACACACACACACACACACACACACACACACACACACACACACACACACACACACACACACACACACACACACACACACACACACACACTCACAGTTAATATGTGCACACACTCACAGGAACGCACACACACAGACAGACACATACACACACACAAACACACACACACACACACACACACACACACACACACACACACACACACACACACACACACACACACACACACACACACACACACACCACTGCCCTTCGAGACTGCATGCATGCCAACGGCTCTTCTTGCCTGTCTCTCTATAATTAAGCAGCGTGATCACCACCAGAATTATGCACATACAGTACCAGTAAAGTAGAGAAACAAAAACGGAAGAAAAAGAGGATAAAAGCAAATGTGTTGTCCATTGAAAAGGTGCTTCGTGTGAAAGCAAAGCTGGATATGATGCACTATACAGTACACATCTCTCTCTCTCTCTCTCTCTCTTTCCCTCGTTCTCTCCAAAACTCTCTGTTTTTTCTTTCTCTCTTCAACCCCAATCTGTCTGTCTTCTTCTCTGTCTCTGTCTCTCTCCCTCTCTCTCTCTCTCTCTCTCTCTCCCTCCCTCTTTCTCTCTTTTCTTTCGCGCCCCCCCATCTGTCTGTCTTTCTCTGTGTGCGTCTCTCTCTCTCTCTCTCTCTCTCTCTCTCTCTCTCTCTCTCTCTCTCTCTCTCTCTCTCTCTCTCTCTCTCTCTTCCTCTCTTCCTCCTCTCTCTCTCTCTCTGTCTTTGTCTCTCTCTCTCTCCTCTATCTCTCTCTCGCTCTCTGTCTCTCTCTCTCTCTCTCTCTCTCTCTCTCTCTCTCTCTCTCTCTCTCTCCTCTCGCTCTTCTTCTCTCTCTCTCTCTCTCTCCTCTCCTCTCTCTCTCTCTCTCTCTCTCTCTCTCTCTCTCTCTCTGTCTCTCTCTCTCTCTCTCTCTCTCTCTCATGCCCTGTGCTGGGAGGTAGCTGTGGACATGCCTGTAGCCATGTGTGTGTGGCCGCACTCCTAATGAACTAATAATCCGTGGCTGCATTTGTATTCATCTGCTGAGTGCTCAGTGGGAAAACAGACTGAATCGTCAACCATGAGTGACTTTAGGGGAAAAAATAAGTCTGCATAATATATTTCCCATTTCCCACACCTCCAAAGCTGCCATGAGATGTACGTAATTAATTAAGCTTACATTCGTGCATTGAACATTGAACATAATAAAAACCCTTAAATAATATATTCAATTGATGTCATGAAACTATGCGTATGTATTTACTTTAGGTGAACATCAAACAAAAGTAAGTGTGTGCGTGTGTACACAAACAAACACACACGCACACACACTACCATCTTGCCATATCTGATTGCTCTTGTTTTAATTGTGTAATGTGTAAAACTTTGTATTGGGAGCGTCTATCATTGTGCCGGCCTACTGTATATTATTCTGATAATTTTTTAGATGTGGGCCGCGGGCCTCGCCGTGGCTCAAACGGTAGGGCACTGCACAGATACACCGAGGAAATGGGTTCGATTCCATTCATTTCCCGATCCTCTCCCATCTCTTTCTGCCACTTACTTCCTGTCTGCATCTCACACTGTCCTGTCAATAAAGACATATAAAACAATAAATAAATAACAATAAATAAAAATAAAATGTAATCAGGTGTAACCTGCTCTGCTCTTCTGATCCACAGGTTCAGGATCCTACAGCCAGCGCAGCTCCGTGTCCAGATGTCGCTCCGAGAGCCAGGGGAGCTCTGTCGTTGGTGGACGATGTCGCTCCGAGAGCCAGGGGAGCTCTGTCATTGGTGGACGATGTCGCTCCGAGAGCCAGCACAGCTCTGTCATTGGTGGACGATGTCGCTCCGAGAGCCAGCACAGCTCTGTCATTGGTAGACAGAGATCCACCAGCCAGCTCAGTTGTGTGATTGGCCAAAATCACTCCGGCACCAATGCCAATGGCCGACTCAGACTCCGCCCAGACAGCCAGGGCAGCTCCGTGATTGGCCAACGGCACTCCCACAGCCCATACGACTCTGTGACTGGACAGAACTGTCAGAACAGCCAGCATCATCCTCATCACCGTAGTCCCCCTGAGGGTAGCCCCTCCCTCTGTTCTCTCTCTGCAGTCCCACTGTCCAATGAGGGCGGGGAAGCCTCAGGAGGGGCGGGGTTTGTGGTGGAGACTAGGTCTAGGACTAGGACCAGGAGTCGGACTCGCACCAGATCACCTTGCTCTACCACAGTCACAGAACTGGACTTGGAAACGAAGGTCAACTCCCGCTCCTCTGCCCAGAAAGAACTGCTCCCTAAACGAGGAATGGCAGCTGAGGGAGAGGAATGAAAAAGATACAGGGCAGGGGTGCATTTCTCAAAACCATAGTTGCTAACTACGTTAGCTACTTTGTTAGTTGCAATGCAGTTTCCCATTGGTAACTTCCCAAGTTGCTAACTGCTGCCATCTACGCTTTGGAGAAATGCACCCCTGTACTGGTCATCTGGCATACACTACAGGGCTTTTCCCCAGTGGGCCGACAGTGCTCAGGGGCCGATGCTGCTTTTTCTTGGTTGTTTGTTTATTTTTTAACTTAGAGGTTAGCCCTCAATTTAGATGGGCTAATTTAATCTTTTTTTTTTAAAGATTGTTTTGACAGTGAATCACAAAAAAAAAAAAAAGATTGTTTTGGATTTTTGTGTTTTATTTATGACCGGACAGTGGCTGAGGGACAGGAAACGATTGGGGAGAGAGAAACAGGGAAGGACTGGCAAATGACCCGGGTCAGAATCGAACCCGGGTCGCCGGCGTTGTAACCTAGTGCCCTACCGTTAGGGCACGGTAGGGTCCCATTGGTCCATCTTTAATATAGACAGTGGACTGACAGTAATCGTAATATCATAGAAACAGCAGGAAGCTGTGTGAGGGTCTATACCAAAAAAATGTCCTGTCTGTGTTTTGAGCCCAGTGAAGACATACAGAGATATACAGTAGAGAGGGGAAATTTGGATATCTGGAGCAAAGAATGAGAGAGGAGGTGGAAAGACTTGGTGGAATGTGTGTGTGTGTATGTGTGTGTGCGTGTGTGTGTGCGTGTGTGCGTGTGTGCGTGTGTGTGTGTGTGTGTGTGTGTGTGTGTGTGTTTTACATCTGTCTTTCTTGTTTACGAGTGACCTTGTGATACGCTACAAGAGACACCTTGCAGACCATGTTGTGCCAAGTCAGGGGGTTCTTGGGTGCTTTCCAAATGCAAACTCCCATCCTCGGCCTGTGCCTCGCGTTTTGCCAGCACCTGCCTCAGTGGAGAAAACAATTAAGTTTCCCTGCTGTCAGCCTTATCACAACATTTTTTGGGGGACTGTTCTTCATTCACCACCCCGATCACAAATGAGAAAATGACATTAGAATTGCGCTTTTGCAAGGTATTGAATTAAACTTCTGTCATCACTGACGTCATCACGAGGCCACAAGCAGGCAAGGGAGCAAGGGAGGACGGGAGTTAGGGCATTCGAAAGAAACCCCCCAACCCCATTTCTTCCAGGATGTGCAAATCAAACTGCTTCCTCCCGTCCTTCCTTGTGGCCTCAGGCCTTGTGATGAGAGCCTTGATTGATGATTGAAGTTTAATTCAATACCTTGCTAAGACACAATGTAAATGGCATTCTCTCATTTGCGATGGAGATATTGAATAGGGGAAAGCCCCTCAGAAGTCACTCTGTGCGGGGAAACTTAATTGTGTTCTCCCCAAAGGCGAGGCAATGCCTAGGCAAGACGACGAGAGGACGAGGAAAGGATGTGAGGGAGTAGTTTGATTTGCACACATGTTCTTTCAGGAAGTGCCCTTATCATCTGCATGGTATTGCCTGGGAAGCCCTTTGACATCTTGACATTCATTATTAAAACACTAATCTGGTTAAGGTTTAGCCACACTGTAGACTGTAGGGGAAAAAACAAACAAAGGCAACTAAAACTAAAATGGTAGGTAATCGTTAGACGTTATTTAGAATATGTTTGATGTAGCTGTGAATTTCTTTTTATATATATTATCATTATTTGTAACATTTTTTAAGCATTTATTTTAATTAGTGTTAACTTGTTTGATAATCCACCAGTGTGTTATTTAGAAGGTGTTCTTTTTGACCCATATGTTAAATGGTTTTATTATATGGTTGTGACGTCATCTGTCGAATGCTCCATTCATTTCAACGGGGCTCCCCAACGTTCGGACGTCTGTTATTTTTCGATAACGGACGGGTTGGTCTATAACAGACCGCTGTCAATGGCAACAAGACTTTTCACTGCTAAAGCGACTTTTCAACAAGACTCTAATCAGCTGCTGTGATAGACAGCACCCGTTGTCCTACCGCTGTCAATGGCAACAAGACGTTCACTGCTAAAGCCACTGGCTTGTATACAAGTCAGTGGCTAAAGCGAATGTTTCATATCACTCCGCAGGGGGTCCGGTCTTTTGTCACTCTAAATCAGCTGCTGTGATAGACAACACCTGTTGTCCTGGCTAGCCTACCTAGCTGTTGCCTAGCGGTGTTCCACAACGGCACTGTTTTGTTTTGCGCAGCAACAATCGTAACATTAAATAGGTCTAAAGAAATGACCCCGCATGTGTGAATCATTTAAGTATATCCATATAATAAGCGGGTTAACTTTCGGCGAGTCGGTCGCTTTGTCCGCGTCGGGGTCTAAAGATTCTCTCTGTCGTGCTGCTATTCCACGGTAGCGACCTTCTCGCCGAACGTTAACCCTTACTTATATTCCAAAGAGCTACGATAGTTATGCATCCACCAATTCATCCATCGTTTCTCACACAGCATGCTGGTCTGTCTCAGAAGCCAATGCTGCCATTATCTTGAATGTATTGTAGTCTGTGCTGCAGGCTATGTAATGTACGTGTACGTAGTTTAGTGAGAAACCTGGTCAAGTTAAAGATAGAGTATGTCATTTTTTTTGTAATTTATTTACAGAATTTATGCTGCCCATTCACAAAGGATCGTTTTCATGAATATTTGCCGCCACCATCTATTTCGAAGTATAACGGAATTGGCACTTTTCACATATTAATAGGTAGAGCTTCTCCATGTCTGTCATCTTGAATTACCAGTCACACACAGTTGGCTGCTAATCGTACTGTAAATTAACCAAATCAGTAGATATTAGTTTATTACTTAGAAAATATTCATGAAAAGATCAAATTTGTGAATAGGCAGCATACATTTAGTAAATGAATGAATAAAAATACATACTAGAGAGACCTTTAACTCGTTAGAGAGGAGCTCTGGCTATTTGATGCAGCATTGGCCTATCCCACAAGAGAGGTTAACAATCATTTGTTATATAAGTCAATGAGCAGCATTAATGTTATCAACATTAAACTATGTACTTAGCGTACACTGCAGAAATCCAAATGCTAATTTACATTTACAAGAAAAACACTCAAAACTTGAACCCTTGTGAACCCTCAAGTGCACAACATATACACGTTTACCAATTACAACTTCTTTCTCATACTTGAATAAATGTTTATTGAACACAATTAGTTTCTGTTCAGGATTTTGAAAAGCCATTTTTACTGAGCTTGTCTGCTGAAATGTATGCCTTTAAAGATTGCTTAATATTCCATGTCTAAAAATTGCACACTTAACTAAAGATGTATTTCTAAAGTCAGTTTACTGTCATTTTCCATACGGTCATGGAGGTGTTCGATCTGTTGAATGTTAAATTCTGTTTGTACAGAGAGGACATAAAGGTTTCTAATTATTTTGTTGCCCTTTGGGGTTGAGAAATGTAAACCTGTGGATGCCTGCTTGTTCCAACAAGTGCACCCCCAGAATTGGAAATGACTTGAAATAACAATCTGTGATAAATATTTCACAACACACAACCTCAGCCTTCAGCTGATGGCCTGGTCTGGAGTCTCAATATTTTTGCTGAACTGTGATCTCTTCCAGGGCTCTGAATATTAAATATTATTATTCTTGCATTTCTTTCTGGCTTTGTTGGTCGTTAATGCTTGATGTTGTTTTTCTCACCTTCTTGACTCAGAGGGGATGGAATTGGACATCAGTGATTCGTTTGTATGTTTTGTCTGAATTGTGACCTGTGGGGTCGTAATGGTTTAATGGACATGTGATTGCAGGGTCAAGAGAGGTGAGTTGAGGAAATTCCAAGAATATACGTAGGACTCAGTGCTTAGGTTTACATGGTATAGCCCAGTGGTTCCCAAACTGGCGCTCGGGACCCCTATGGGGGTCGGGGAGGTACTGAACGGGGGTCGCAGACAAAAGCAACTTGTATTCACTTGTAGGGATAATAGATGATTTTGCTGTCTAGTGGATTCTAAGCAGACAAGCTAATATCTAGCAATATTGATGTATTAATTACTAATATTGTTAGATTTTCCATAGTATAGTATAGTTTCCATAGTAATAGTTTGTCCGCTAATATTGATAGAAATACATTGCTAGGCTGAGACTATGGTGGGTGGGAAGGGGGGTCGCGAAAGTATTCTTAAGTCCAAGAGGTCCCCGCTGAAAAAGTTTGGGAACCACTGGTATAGCCTATGTTTAATTGAACAAAATATCAATACATGTAAGTGCTGTAAGACATATTCTTTGTGAGTTATTATTTTTCTTTATTATCATACACACGGGTACCTTAGTATTTCGGGAAGTGAGAGAAAATAAAATTACACTATATGAAAAGCATATAGGCCTACTGTATGACCTGAGTGGTCGGGCTAGCATAGAGAATGTTTAATACTACTAAATAAATAATAATAAACCTTAGTTCTTTGACTCTAAAAATGAACTTTATTCATAGTAGTAGATCTGTTCTTTTTTTAGTAGTGTTATATTCAGATCTCCTGAGCTCTTGAGTACCAGTACTGTAAGTATCAGTGCTGTTACAAATACCTCACCCCACCAGGCCGTCTGGGCAGGGCTGCACTGGCCATCTGGCATACCGGGCATTTACCGGTGGGCCCGCACCCGTGTGAGGCACTATTTTCAGAAATGTGAGGGGGAAAAAAATCCCGGTGAGTCAGCTGCGTCAGAGGGCCCCTTTAAGCCAAAAGTGCCTTGGCCCTATTTCTCACCCTGCCCAGCCCTTCGTCTGGGTAGCTGATTGGGGCATTAGTTGAAGGCAGTAATGCAGGCCAGGCTCTCAATGGCATGTCTAAGTCATGACGCCCCAGTGCTGGCCAAGCTTTCTTGGCTGAGAAAGTACAATGTTTAACATTTGAAAATAAACAAACTACGGTCTAGTAGTGCAAACATACGTTGGAAAACAAACACAGAAAGCTATCAAGTTGGTATAAGCAAGCATTAAGTTGTAAATGTGTTTTTTTTTTAGCCAATAACTTCCATGCGGTTTCTGTTTTGAGGGGTGATTAACCTACTTCTCCTTGTGTAAGTTCTCTAGGTCAGTGAAGCCTCAGCCTGTTTGCCTGCCTTACATAACAACAACAACAATAATAATCTTCATTTATAAGGTGCTTTTCATTCAGAGAGAGAGAGAGAGAGAGGAAGTAGTTCAAAGGGGTTTGGGACTTGTGGGGAGATTTGCGAGAGGGCAACACTGAGAGATTGTGTCTCAGTTGCCTGAAGCCATGGAGGAGATCTTGAACCGAGGGGGGTTTGGGAGCTCAGCCTCGGGTCTCAGTGTGATGCCCCTAGAAGCAGTTGAGAAAATCTCCCTCAAGGTGATTTCTTTGCTGAGGAAGAAACCTACGGTACGGCAAATCTAAGGCTCAAGGAAGGGAAGTGTGGTTCTGTTGTTTTTCAGACCAGAAGGGCATCAGGATCAGCTAGCTAAGAAAGTCTAACTTACTTTCACTTGTCATTGGACTACTATCCGCGCAGGCTCCTCAACAATGTTCAAATTAATGGACTCTGCGACGAGTTTACGTCTTAGAAGTGACAACATACAAAACGTACAACTTGCTTACTACTACTACTTTTTTTAATATAATGACTTGGATGAATGCCAGTCTTCCCAGGCCTCAGTGGATTGCATGGGCCATGGAGATCTACAACTTGTGGCTACTGAGAGTTGTCATCCATAGGTAATGCACATACACACACACACACACACACGGAGAGGGAGAAAGACACGTTCTCTCTCTCTCTCTCTCTCTCTCTCTCTCTCTCTCTCTCTCTCTCTCTCTCTCTCTCTCTCTCTCTCTCTCTCTCTCTCTCTCTCACACACACACACACACACTCACACGCACACACACACTTTTCCCCAATCTCTATCATGTGATACTATTCACCTCACTTGCACATACTATATATGTACACACACACACACACACACACACACACACACACACACACACACACACACACACGCATGCATCCACACACATACACACACTCACCCACACCTATGTTAGTTCATACAGTATGCGCAGAGACACATGTTTAGGATCATTACTCTGTGCTATAAATTGTGCTCTCCTTTCATCTCCGGCTACTCTGATTGTCCAGACTGTGTGTTGGGTGTGCTGTAGAGATACTGTTGCTTGTTAGATCGTCTCTGACTGTATGCTCCCAGGACCTCCTAGCTGCTGCTGGTTAATTGAATGTGTTCCTTCCTCTGCTCATGACGTGAGGTGTTTCCCAATCCACGGGCTGAAATACAAGCCCACAGAGCCACTGATCCTCCCACTGCTTAACAGTTGGAGGGGGTGTTGGTATTGTATCAACTTCCAGAGCCTTTCCTCTTTCTATGTTTTTTTATTCTTTCCCAACACACCTTTGGCCCACATTCACAAAACGCACCTCTTCAAGTTAAGCCTTTCTATATGATTTTTCTCTCTAAAATGTACACAGCGTGTGTGCAAATGCCACACATAACAGCTTTTGATGCAGATTTGTGTGATGCGCGGAGTGGGCTAGGTTGTCTGAGGGCTTCATTTGGGTCCTGTGCAAACCAATGGTTGGTTCATTACATTGCCTTTTTTTAACCAAAGCGACTTTCAATCAAGGATATCATCATAGCTGCTATTAACTCTACTAACATCACTAGCAGTTACGAAGTACACAGGAAATACAGAACATCAAGTGTAGATACTAAGTAGGCCATGATTAGTATTTTTATATATATATACAGTATAAAGTGCCTAAACACAGGTAGAGTACACACATACACACATCATGCCATACATAGAGTCTGGCCTGGGACTGGGGTAGCTGAAGCATTAGTGTAGTACAGTGGTTCCCAACCTATGTGCCGGGGCCCACTGGTGGGCCCTGAAGGTATTCCAAGTGGGCCTTGAAATCATTTTCCAAAAATAATAATCATATTTTGGTGAGTGTTGCTGTTGATTTATTTGAATTTTATTCTCTATTGGGTCAGAGGTGGGCCCTGAACATTTTTGACAATTTCGAGTGGGCCCCAAGTTGAAAAAGGTTGGGAACCCCTGGTATAGTAGATAGTCACGAAAAAGAGGAGTCATAATCATAGGCAATGATTCCTGTTTCAATCCAGTCGTCCTCAGAACTTGCAAGTGTTTAAAGTCTATCTGGCCCGTGTAGCGCAGATGTTACATTACAAAGCTCAATTTCTGAGTGCTCTGGTGAAAAGAGGACTTCTCATGAAATGTTTAAAAGAAAGTGGATAGGCAGATTCTGTTCCATCAAAAGATGATGCAGTAGTGGAGTGTTGACCAGCTCAGGTTGATCATATCATGCTACAATTTCAATAACATTAGCAGATGTACTGCACAATTTTAGACAAAAAGTTTAGGAAGCTTTTTTTTTCAAAATCCATATACATAGTTGCACTCCTCCATTTGAAACAGAAACTAGAAGTGCACTCAGAGAGTGCAGACCTCTGCCAAGGAAGCTGTTTGATAGAACATCTGACTATGTTACACGCTATTTTTACGTATTTCTAGGCTAGCAATAGTGAAGAATCTTTTTTTTTAAATCCTTGTTCCGGTTCGTGATCTG
>NC_085870.1:20865558-20868058 GCF_034702125.1 Engraulis encrasicolus
AGGGCTCAGGGGGGCTTCATACCATTTTTTCCCAAAATAACAGTGCTAATAAATACATAAGTGTAAGTGGTAGGCCTACATGTTCAACAGAGATAATTCTATTTAACATTTTATTGTAAACAAAATTGCTTCAACTACTAAGGAAGCAATGCATTTCTAATGGGTCTGGACAACATAACAATGGGGGGAGAGAGAGAGTGAGAGAGAGGAGATAGAGACATAGAGAGACAGAGAGAGAGAGAATATCTGTATCTGACTTTAAAAAGGTAGCGGCTCCCTTTAAAGACCTAGGCCAGGCTAAAACTCTTGGGCTAGGCTACTAACGTTCTGTAAAAAAGCAGTCAACAAATAGTCTAGCTCCATCAAGACCAACCGAGCCCCTTTGTCCTGGGAAGAATAAACGACTCTTTTTTTGCCTGACAATATCTAAAACCTGACTTTTATTCTTAGAATGTCAGAGGAAATCACCAAACTTGTAATTAAATAAATTCTTTTTTTTTTTTCTTTTGCCAAAACTTTTTACAACAATGCGCACACACGCGGCACGCGGCAACCGAAATGATCAAGCATAAAATCGCATTGAGCCTATCGAGCAGTTTTGACAGTCGGAAATGTTTTGCAAATTATGGCATGCATTATGTGAGGTGTGTGGATAGCCAACAGCTACAGCAACTAATTCAATTCAAAACACGGCAGCATCCATCATCCAGCATCCAGACTCTCTCATTCTCATTCATTCTCATGTTTATTTGCATCTGCCAGGGCTTAATCGATGGCTACAACGAGACCGTTTAAAAACCAAAAACTTGGCACTCAAAAGGGAGGGTAGGAGGATAACGCTTATCTTACCTAAACACCGAACGATGCAACACATGCATAGATGATAATCTTATGGGGCCGTAGGTTTTACTGTTGAGGTACATAACTTCTTATGCCATATGCCATCGAGTTGTCCTTTTCCTTTTTGGTATCTATCTCTGAGGCTCATCACATGTCAAATTCAGAAAGGAAACATTCATGGCCGTTTGAGTTTAATTCCCAATACCAGACAGATGCGTTTCACTTTTCCATGCACCACCAGCGTGGGACCACTGCTTTTCCTTCCTCCTCCTCCCTCCCCGCCTGGCCGCTTGTTGCAGCTTGCAGCCAATACGGCATGGGTCATCATAGCTCACTAACTAGCCAATTTAAAATGTTTTTTAAATGAATGCTACGACAGGCAGAGTAATACTAAACAAGCAATTGAATGAACAGCAAGTTTGTGAGTGAGTAGAGATGCTTCATCACTTCTGTAAAAGACATTAAAATCGCCCTCTACGGTTTTGATGGAGCCCACTGATATGCCTGTCAGAAAATCTACAGTGTGCCAAAAGAGTTTTTTTTCCCTCTGAGCTTCCAATTGAGGTTTGAATGGTTTTCCTCTCAGAATACCAACAGTCGATACAAATGTGAATATGTCTACTCTGGTAAAGTCATATTGTCTTCTGGCAAGGTTCCCCCCCCCCCTCTCTAACAGTGGTCACTGTTTGCCTATTAATGGCTCATTTCAACTGATTCATGAGGGGAGCCTAATAATTAACTTAGAGAATCCTACTAAGAACAGAGGAATGTTACATATCCTGGAACACCTGCATTGGCCAGTGAGTGAGTGAAAGAGTGAGAGAATGTGAATGAGTAATGTGACAAAATGAAGCCAGCTAGCAAGGGAGTGAGTGAATGAGTGAGTGAGTGACTGAATGAGTGAGTGACTGAATGAGTGACTGACTGAGTGTGTGTGATAGAAAGTGAATAGTGAGTGAGTGAATGAGTGAGTGTGTGTGATAGAGAGTGAGTGGGTGAGTGAGTGAGTGAGTGAGTGAGTGAGTGAGTGAGTGAGTGAGTGTGATAGAAAGAGAAGAGTGAGTGAGTGAGTGTGATAGAAAGAGAAGAGTGAGTGAGTGAGTGAGTGAGTGAGTGAGTGAGTGAGTGAGCGAGCGAGCGAGCATATAAGTGAGAATGAATATGAGAATGTGAGAGTGAAAAGCCAGCGAGTGAGTGAGTGACTCAGCATCTGAGTGAGAGCGATTTCCTAATTGAGAGGGAGAGTGACAAAGTACAAGCCCAGTGCAGGAGTGACTGGGTAACTAAGTGAGTGGGTCTAATGGGCTCCAGCTGTTATGTCCATAGCCCAGTGGTTTGGAGCACTGTGACGTCCCTGCTGGTGTGTACTTGTCTGTAGGGAAACTGACACGGGGGGTACGGGGGGGACAAAGGGGTCAATTGTCCCGGGCCCTGAGGGGATGGATGGGGGGTACGGGGGGTTGGGGGATCAGATTTGGGTCCTCCTCATTACATTGTATCAATTAAGTGGGGGGCCCTTCTAGATAACTTTGTCCCAGGCCCCGGCCAAAGCTGTCAGCGACCTTGCTTGTCTGATTGGCTTGTGTTCAGATCTGCTCAATGCCCCTTAGTGTCCTGATGAGGGTTGTGTGTGTGTGTGTGTGTGTGTGTGTGTGTGTGT
>NC_085870.1:20873058-20885558 GCF_034702125.1 Engraulis encrasicolus
TGATCTCATTATGATCAATGCTCAAAATATGCAGGCTAACTTTTATTAGTGATGCTGCCTCTAGCAGTAATGGATGTTGAGGATAATTTATTTCACGTGGTGGTTCCATACTGTAGGCTATAGGTAGGTTGTCTGCGTTCCACTTCGTCCACTGGCTCAAAGTGGTAACTGTGTTTGGATTGGTTTCAAATGGTTTGGACATAGTGCATCTCTGCAAGTGGCATGTGAAGTCTAAAGTGGCATGTGAAGTCGGACCATACGCACTGCCCGTTATTGCCAAGCAAAGAGGTTCATTTCAGACTTGCTACACGTGCCATTCCCAAAGTAGACTTTACCCAAGAACACGACCCCAAAGTCCTCATCTAGCCCACCGTCTAGTCGCAAAGGACCACAAGAAGACAGTGGGTCCTGCCACTCAACATGCCTTTGGAGATTTGTATCTCGGATTACACAGCGAAGGAATCTTCTTCCCACGACACGAGTTACATCAATGGGCAACACTTCTATTCGTGCAGCGGAAACGAACGTCCTTTAAAACTTTAGCGAATGTCTGAATGCGAAGCCTGACTTACGAATCAACTCGTTTGACTAGTCCAATTAGAGAAAGTGAACCAGTTCTTCACGCGTAAACCTGTCACGAAACAGTCATTTAAGAGCAAGCAAACCATTAGTTCAACAAGTAGCAAGTCGTGACAACGTCGTTTATAAAACTAATTAATTAATTTATTTCCAATTGAGTCGACCGGAGCTGCCAACCCTCGCGCGCTCAGTGCATGGTTAAGACAGAAGGGGATCAGACGTATGCATTCTCCGCGCAGACTCTTCCCCCGATATCACTTCAAGACATCTTTCGGCAGCATTTTCTACCCACGAGTGAGCAGGCTGGTATGCGTTTCGCTTTGTATTAGACAGCTTATCTCACTCTATCAGCGGTGCCCGAATCAATGTGCAAAGCTGCCCAGATCTAAACAGACAGAAAGGTGTGCGATTATGATCGACTGATGAAGATGTGTTAAGATATAAGCTCATCCCGAGGACTTTTCTTAAGTGGGCAGCTGTGAAGTGAACAATGTACAAAGAACCCATTTACGACACCGGGCCTTTATTCAGAACCAAGGACAGTTCCATTTCTTGGCAGTACCTGGAGGATCCTTGAAGTGCTTCGACTTGTTGACTTCTCGCTGGATAGTAGAACTAGCCTGTTTTTTCACCCCCCTCTGGCAACACTGCAAGGCTACCCACAGAAAGTTGTGTTTTGTACGAGGTGTGTTTTGACGCGCGCACAGTGAAGTTTAATTGCATTGGATTTTGGCATCCTCTTATTTTTCAGGTAAGGCAATCATACAATATGCAAAATGATTATCACGTGGAGGTCACCGCAGCGGTTCAGCATGATAAATATTCAGTCTATATCTTGTTCGTAATGTATAACTGGTGGTAACACTTGTTCTGCCCGGTGACAGATAGTTTGTACCGGTGAGAACACATGACGATTACGCAGTGAATAGACGACTGGCACGGCTGCCACTCCACCTTGAGTCCTGAACTTATTTTGGGGGGGGGGGACCTTACCAATATTGCAGTTGTTTCGTTTATGGTGATAGACTACTTGTGCCAACAAAGCTAAAAGGTGAGAAAAGGAGCTTTGCCAGTAACACAACGCTGTGCCTTGTTTGAATGACGGAACGACACCGTTTCCTTTACGCACGTTTTATTTATTTATGTCGATCAGGTTCATGCAGCCAAAACCCAACAAGTTACATTGGAATTAAAACGGAGTAGTTAAAATTACATTTGAAGAACGAATTAGCTCACTGGAAACTACTCCTTCGTAATGGTCTATCAGATATGCTAACATTCCCATGTACAGTTGCACCCCACCTGGTTCAGTGATGTCCTCAAGCATCCGGTCCTCAGTAATTTCCAGGAGGAGTTCCTCATTTATCTTACAGCTCCCCACTTTTGCTGTGAACTGAAAATATGCTGATAATTCTCTGCTTTTACGAAGTATTGAATAATAAAAGAACAAGTGTATAAGAGAATATAGCGACTTAAACAGCGGAATCAGAAAGGAAGCACGCCAACACATGCCATACGTATCTCTTGGGGTCGTTTAAATAAATGATGTTCCTTGTTTACAGGAATGCCTTTCATACCGCAACTCTGAACAATGCCCCTATGGCATCTTCCCGGAATTCATTGTGTTATGCAGCCTGTCAAAAAAAGTATCTGTTGAGGATATTTGCTCAGTAATTGAATAAAACTAAATCCCAACACGTCAAGAATTCCCTGCGCATGATAGACGCTGTTGACCGGGTAGGTTTAGAAAAGGATTAAAACTAATATTAGAATTGATTTAATGCTATAATATAACGACTCTCTCATATCTGGGGTGCATGGTAATTATACTGTGATCATACTGCATGAGCAATATTGTCGTATTTGCATGGACAGTAGCCTATAGACTATTCCCTTTGAAGTTAATGTGCAAAGACAGAAGCCTGGAAAAATCATGTTATGCTTTCAATCATTCATTAGAAGTCCCTATACGCGTCCTCCCATAAGCTTCCGTTTGAGGATTCAATGCTGCCTTTCTAAAATTGACTACCGATTGCCTAATCTTCCGTGACTGTACAATTTAGGAAGCATAACAGAGCTGGTTAAGCCGTCCATACTCTCATCTGGAGGTTTTATTTTTCCAATTCCGGTGACAGTTAAATTATTATGAGTTGGCGGTTAATTTATTTTCTCAATACATATAAATCAGCAATTGTTTTGTTGGACTTATTAGCCAAAGAAATGCCATCCTGCTTATTGTCTAAATGCACTTGCATTATGCCTCAGGATATGCAGATATTTGTAGTCAGGTGTGCTCATTGTGAGATTGAAACTGCGATGCAAGGCGGTGGCGTTGTGATCCTCAGTGAGAGAACATGGGGTGTGAGTCAATTGAAAGTGTGCACCGCGTGTTCTCCTTATTGAGAGCTCTCCCTCACTTTTAACTGCTTGAGCAAAGCTCTGTTAACACCAGGATGTTACAGCAGCATCACATCACATCTCTGGGGTTATGACCTACCTGCCACTGACAATTTAGCGCGCGCACACACACACAAACATGCACTGCACATGCGCTCATACACGGGCGAACGCACGCACGCACGCGGGCACGCACACACACACACACACACACACACACACACACACACACACACACACACACACACACACACACACACACACACACTAGGTATACAACTCATCTCATCTCTCTCTCTTTCTCTCTCTTTCTCTCTCTCTCTCTCTCTCTCTCTCTCTCTCACACACACACACACACACACACACACACACACACACACACACACACACACACACACACACACACACACACACACACACTAATTGGCAAATTATACCAGTTATCCCACTGTGTGACTTAGCAGATGTGTTTATTGCTTTATGTGTGTGGCCCATCATCACAGCAAGAGCATGCTGCTTCCAATATAGTCAGGCTGTAGCTACTATTGAGAGGTCATGTCATCTGTATTTTTTTAAGTAATAAACTCTATCTATGATGAAAATCAATATATGCTCAACAATGATAAATTCAGTCTGTATACGCCAACTCCATTTATCCTCAAGGCAGTGACTAATGAAAACAAACTTAAGAGTTTGACTTAAAGGAACACTCCTGTGAATTTCAATATGGTTTTGTATTGCTCAAGCTACCCTTGACTTGTCAGTACCTGGTGACGCAGCAGTTTTTGGCTCAGCCCTTTCCGAGATATGAGCTATTCTAATGGGGGCAACTTTTGTTTACATTTTTTTTTTAAATGAACGTAGGCCTACTCCAAATATTTTCCCAAAAGGCATCGCTGTTTGCTAGCTGTCTGCTGATGTTGCATAACCTTTTGGTTGTTTTCGGGAATAAATAAAAATGCTTTTTTTAAAAATGTAAATAAAAGTTGCCCCCATTATAATTAGAACCAAAAAATGCGGCGTCACCGGGTACTGACAAGTCAAGGGTAGCGTGAGCAATACAACAGCTGGAGCATTGATTGGAAGGTTGTGAGAGCTGATTTTTCATATATATATATATATATATATATAGGGCCTATATATTTTGCACAAACATGTGGAAAAGACGCAATGTTGGTGTTTGTCAGAGCTGGACTAGCTCGGCCTTGGCTATGGCTCTAATGGCTGAGGCACTGCATTGCTACCTCAGGGACTCGGGTTTGATACTTGCCCATGGTCATTTCCTGATCATCCCCATCTCTCTCTTCAACTCATTACTGTACATCTCACTTTATGTTGTGGTCCTGTTTGGTGTATGGACGCTGTCCTATCCTAACCCTACAGTGTCTGTACTCATATACAATGTGACACACTTTATTAGGCTGCATAAACTACCCTATATAATCTATCATATAAAATAATAACATAAAATATATTACTAATGTTTTCTAGTTGGGACTTCCCATTTGTGTGATAGACCTGTCCAATTAGTGTACAGGATGGAAGCAGACTTGTCTCTTATTTGAATGACAGAGACAGTTCCTCCGAAATGTATCAGTTGCAGCCCATGTAAAGCAGCACGGTGAAGTACATGTCACCATAGAAGTGTAATGACCAATTGAAATTATTTTGAATTATACTGGACTTTTCTGACCTTTATTGGATAGGACAGTTTGAGGGGAGACAGGAAACTAATGGGAGAGAGAGAGACATGCAGGGACGGATGGGAAAAGAGTAGAGTAGAGTAGAGTAGAGTAGAGTAGAGTAGAGTAGAGTGAAAATTACCTCTGTCCGGAATCAAGCCAGAGTCTCCGGCATGACAATCAGTGCCCTAGCTCCTTTAACCAGAGCTGAGGCCAAATATTGCAGAATTTGAATTTAAATGAAAACAAAACAAGTCCCCCCCCCCAATGAACTGGTATGAAAAGGCATGAAGGCAAAAAGCCTTCAGTATACCGTAGCTCCACCTTTGTCCCACGCGGCATGGGAGTCCGTATTCAGCTCTTGTCACCTACCGAAGATCCTGAATCACCACCCCCTTCTCCCATAGAGATCCCTCTCAATGGAGCCCCCTTCTAGAGACGCCTCAATAGAATCCTCTCCTCACAGGAAGTTCAGAGTGAAGCACCACTCATCTTCAGGGCTGGTCTGGGCCAAAAAAAAAAAACCTTCCCGGGTGTTTTTGGCATAGACCAGCCCCTCAAACCTCCCCACCCGGTCATACTATAACTATGATTGGCTCAGTCCACTGTGTATATTAAGTAGGCTATGTATCCATGGGCTGGTCCATTTAAATGGCGGTCTCTAAGTGACAAAGTCAAACAAAAAGCAAACATAAACAAAGAAAAAAAAGCATCATCCCCTGAAGACTGTTGGCCTCCTGGGAACATGCCCTGTATGCCAGATTACCAGTCCAGGCCCACTGGGAACATGCCCTGTATGCCAGATTACCAGCCCAGGTCCACTGGGAACATGCCCTGTATGCCAGATTACCAGTCCAGACCCACTGGGAAAATGCCCTGTATGCCAGATTACCAGACCAGACCCACTGGGAAAATGCCCTGTATGCCAGATTACCAGTCCAGCCTGGAACATGCCCTGTATGCCAGATTACCAGCCCAGGCCTGCTCATCTCTGTCTCTCTCATCGCCCCCCTGAATGCAACCAAGGGGTCATTCAGGACCTGATTAGGAAAAGGCAGCAATGGAAGAACCACTTCATGAACCGATTGCTCCTCCTGGTATCCTAGAAACCGATTTTTAAAGAATGTCATTTTAAAATAGGATTGCACATTAGGCTCATTGGAGATGTTGTGAGGCCCTTGTGCTACTAGCCGTTGTCTCATCTGAATGTGTGTGTGTGTGTGTGTGTGTGTGTGTGTGTGTGTGTGTGTGTGTGTGTGTGTGTGTGTGTGTGTGTGTGTGTGTGTGTGTGTGTGTGTGTGTGTGTGAAATGATGTGTGGACATACTGTACATATGAGTCTGTGTGTGTGTGTGTGTGTGTGTGTGTGTGTGTGTGTGTGTGTGTGTGTGTGTGTGTGTGTGTGTGTGTGTGTTTGGGTGTGCGTGTGTGTGTGTGCGTGTGCGTGCACGTGTGCATGCACACATGTGTTCAGTGTGTGTGTGGGTTTCCCTTGGAACAGGGAGCACCTGATAACATGACTTTTAATTAGAGATGCACCGGATCCTGATTTTTAGGATCCTGCCAGATACCGGATCCACTGCTTAAGATCCTGCCGGATCCGGAACCGGATACCGGATCCTATGCAAGGGTTGAAACACATAGCCTACTCGCACACGTGGGCCCTTTTTATTTCGTTGGCTGAAACTATTTTTTAGACTCATTGGCTTACTACCACACTGCCTGCACTGGCCACTTCCAAAGTTCTTTCACTCCATGCATCAATTGGGGTTGTGAAAGACTGACTGGAAAACCTAGGCTAGAGATGCACCGCCGGATACTGCCGGATACCGGATCCTCTGCTTAAGATCCCGCCGGATCCGGATCCTGTGAAAAACCCTATTATCCTGCCGGATCCGGAACCGGATCTTGGATCCTGTGCATCTCTACTTTTAATACAAATGTTAAAAAATAAAGATAGGAAGGAGTACTACTAAAAACACTCCTGGGTTTGTTCTTGGCTGGCTCTCAGTAGTCAGTTGTATAAAACATGCACAATGTCCCCAAAAGGGTAGCTGTCAAGGGGGGGCAAAGGGGTCAGTTGTCCCAGGCCCAGGGAGAGATGGGGCCCAGAATTGTGCCCTCATTGCATTGCATGTATATCGATGGGGGGTCCTTTCAGATGACTTTGCACTGGTCCCAGGAAAAGCTGTCAGCGGCCCTGGTCCACCACCCCAATTAGCCAGGCTTGTTAATTCCCATCCTCAAACGTAGCGCTTACAGTACTTTACAATGTGCATTATGTGTCCAAAGTGAAACAAGTGTCCAGAGATGCTTTCACACAATTCCAAATGGTGTGGCTAGGCATCACCATTTACCAGCACTGCAAAAGTGAATGCCTCCTCGTAGGTTTTCAGATATGTAGGCTTGGTTTTACACAGGTTCGGCTCCATGTAAAACGATGTCAAGCTTCAAGTCTTCCTCATGATTCTACCCCTCCCCCCTCATCAAGGCAGAGTTATGCCAAAGGTCCCACCTCTCCTTTTATCTTCAAACGTGTCAGGGTGATGATGAGGATGTTGCATCACCCCCGTGCTCCACTTCTCCACATCACAACTAGCACACTTCCCATGTACAGTACAGTAGCGGTAAGGCATGTACTGTGCTGTACGGAAATGATTTTTTTTTCTCTTTCTGCTTGAGCATTGCCAGTGTCATACTCTCATCCATGCTCCTTTCTTCTCGACTCGACTCGACTTCTCTCTCTGGCTGCTGGCTGTGTGTGTGTGTGTGTGTGTGTGTGTGTGTGTGTGTGTGTGTGTGTGTGTGTGTGTGTGTGTGTGTGTGTGTGTGTGTGTGTGTGTGTGTGTGTGTGTGTGTGTGTGTGTGTGTGTGTGTGTGTGTGTGCGCATGTGTGTGTGTGTGTGTGTGTGTGTGTGTGTGTGTGTGTGTGTGTGTGTGTCTGTGTAGCTGCCCAAAGCACAAGTCTGTCAAATTGCTTTTATTTGCGTGATTGCACAGCTGCCCCAACTTCACTCTGACAGCCGAGAGGGCCTACAGACAGCCGTGAGGGCCTCCACAGCAGACCACATTCAGTAGTGTTTCTCAACGGGGGCGGTACAGCTCCCCAGGGGGTGTTGGGGAGCCCTAGGGGGCGTTGAGAACGATACAGGTGAGAGGGGGTGAGTTTAGTTGTCCTTGGTGGCATTAGTCCATTTACATGTTTTAATACTAATAGGGGCGTTATCAGGCTTATGATGAGGTCAAGGGGGCGTTGGGAGGCTTGTGATAAGGCCAAGGGGGCGTTAGTTCAAAAAAAGGTTCAGAACCACTGACATACATCAACAATTATATTGACGACAGCGGTTTAGAGTTAAAGGTTTGGGAACTGGGTTTAACTCGCACAGTGTAATTGCAACATGTCTGCAAGAGCTTAACTGTGACAACTCTTAAGGCCTACTCCTCCATAAACAAGCTGCGATTTGTAGGGGAGATGTTTTATTGTTTTTTTTGCGATATCAGATGAGCTGAACGATAGGAAGTCTTTCCCCCCCGACAGACATTAAAGTCATTCAGCAGAGGTGGGGATAACAAATTCAGAGTTGGACCCCCCCCTATTAATTTTCCTCCTACGAACCACATCCGACCTAGCAGTGATTGTGGTCATAACAGTTCAGAGTGTACACACAGTAAACATGGAGTGTCAATATAACTCATTAAAAGCTGAAACTTACACCATTTCAGATGACATTTAGACCCACTCAAAATGAGTGTACTGTAAATGTTGTAATGGTTGTATGGTTGTAGTGTAGCAGTGATGCATTGTATACAGTATAAATATGCTTTTAGGACAACATACACCATACACATATACTATGTCAGGATTAATGGCCACCCCATCAGCCAATCAGAAAAGAGAATTCTGTTGTGTAGGCAGAAAAATGGCGATATGATGAAACCTGGCTATCTGGGTCCCCATCGACGGGCCGAAACTGAATCATGCCTTTGAAGGTATAGCCACAAGGGGAAAAACAACATACTATCCCACCCACCAACAGTTGCAAACTCACGTTCAGATGAAGTGGGCCACACTCTTGCAAGGTATTCCGAGCTGTGGAAAAGAATAGAAAGATAAATAAATAAATAAAAATAGACAAAAAAGCAAAACACAGCTATTTCTCCTGGGTTCGGTGCTGGGGATGGCATTGTTTTGTTTGTTGCTGCAAATTGGGGACACTTCCTTGGCAGGTGTGACTGGGTTGGCACGGCGGGTATCTGTCCTGCCAACTGCCCTTTTCTAATGAGCCAATCAAGAAAGAGATAACAAGCGCTGCACTGTTCCGAAAATGCAGGAAGCTCTCACATGCAATCACAGAAAATTGCTTTGCCATCCTTGTCATTGAAAACCCCATTTTCTAACCACCATTTTAATCAAAGCACATTGTTTTGGCCAGGATGCACTCCCAGAGCGGTCTTCACACATACATACACACAAACACACATGCACACACAGTCAGGTAAACAGACACACACACACACACACACACACACACACACACACACACACACACACACACACACACACACACACACACACACACACACACACACACACACACACACACACACACACACTCTCTGTCTCTCTCTCTCTCTCACACTCACACACACACACACGCACGCACACACACGCAGTGCTGTATCTTGCTCCTGATTGTGATTGGTCGGTAGCCAGTGCCCCTGGCTCCTGTTTGGGTGAATGGAAAAAGCTCACAGCGCGTCCATCTGTTCCAGAACACAGCGCGGAGCAGAGGAGTAATGTGATTTTAATGTCAGTTAAATGCCTCGCGCAGTATGGCTGCCCGAAGGTGCCGCCACCGATGCTGATCGCCACGGTGACAGTGCCAGACAGTGGACCAGGGCTTTGGCCCGAAAGCCCCCCCCCCCCCAAACAAACAATGTAATGAGGACCCAATTCTGAGGCACCCCCCCCCCTTGGGCCCAGGACAACGAACCCCTTTGTACACCCCTGTCAACATTCCCCATGGCGTCTGACGAGACAAGATGTCCAGGTTCAGACAGATCAGACACCTCTCCAGCTGCCCTCTATCTAACATCTGGCAGGAGGTCAGGGCAGCGTACGCTACATGTCAAAAAGACCTCATTCTACCTCAATTACATACTAACTACTAGCAGCCAGAAATTAGTGTTGTGATGATGTTCGTGAACGAATCGATTCCAATAAGAGATGAATGGGAAACAAATCACAGCTGGGGGAGCCACTTCACTGTTTTTTTTTTCATTCTTTTTTTTTTGTTTTACCACAAATTGCCTTATTCCGCCGTATTCCACTCTAACTACCAGCCACATGTCTGCTGTGGTGGTGGGTGGTGATTGGTCCTGCTTTTTCGCCTCACTGGCCAATCATGAGTATCGCTTCACTCTCATGTGTGGTAATTATGGGTCCATTAATACCCCGTGTTTGGTAAAGGTACATAGTACTGTACATACAGCATTGTTTAAAGATGTTCTTTTGGCTTTTGCGCCTTTATAATTTAGGAAGAACGGACTGGGAAATTTAATTTTAAAAATGCTAGATGACAGATGGGAAAAGAGTTTCATGGGAAATGCCTCAGGGTTAAAGTGTGCTTTATTGGTTTTGACAGTTTTATGCACCCCTGGTAAAATAGCTTAAAGTCTGTGTGTGTACAGTTCCCAAAACTATATGATGCCTCTCGTACAAAGGTGAGAGTGAAATTCAAGTCCAAGTCGAGTCTGGATCAAGTTACAACATAAACAGTCACTCCCTCTCTGCATATAGCCTACCTCTGCTCCCATGGCCCTCCATCATACAAGTCTTTCACAACTATTTTGCAGAGCCCAACCATTCATATCAAAACACATTCATGTCTTAATTTACTCTAGGTAGATAACAACACACAAAGGAAGTGTTTGATGAGGAGAGTGTGATTCAGTAAATCTTGTGTTTCCTGTGAAATAAAGCTGAACTCCATACCACCCTCCCTTTGGCCTGTTTCTATGGTAACCGGTATTTGAGATGAGTAATGAAGTTCTAGTTTGGTTGTTCTTTACAACGCCGTACCGCAGGTCAGCTTCACAAGTCAGTCCCACTGGCTTAACCCCTTAAGACACGGCTTTATACATTTGTTACCAGAATGGTAATGACCAAGTCGTGGTGCATTACTAAAGGGCCTGTGTTGGGTCATAGTATTGTAGTGCTATGGTAGTTACATCTCAATTACTATTACAGCGTGCCACTGGAGGTATGGGGCGCATTAAGGGACTACTGGTTTAGTTCACCCCAAACTATTACAGATACGCTGAATCTACAGTAAAAAAAAAAAAACACTTTTAATCAAGTGTGCCAAAAGTAATTACATTTAGAACCTTAATAATTATCACACATCTTTTATTCAAGAGTTGGTTCCTTATCGATGTGGCTCAGTATGTGAAGTATTTGCAAAGTCTACCAAATTATTTTGACTAAAGAAACAAAGACAAAGAGGTCCTAACATAGCCTAATTTTCACAAGGCACTATTTTTTTCACAAGGCACCAAACAAAGCTGACAAGCAAACTTGACAGAAGACACATTCCCAGTGTACAGATCTGTTTATTTTCTTCTGTTAAATTCTCGTGTTACAAACTGTATTTTCTGTCTCCGTCCCACTAGGCACCAAGCAAAGATGACCACCCTACCACTTGAACGCCACCCAGTCAACATTCAAACATAAAAAAATAGAAACGTCACATCACAACTGAACCAACCAACACCGAGCCGTTCTGCGTGTCAACCAATCAGAACATGGCACTATCCGAAGTATCCCACGTCCTATCGAGGCAGCTCACGTCATCATCCTCGTCACCCCCTCACCTAGGCCGCCTCCCCCACGGCTCCGTCCCCCTCCATCTCCTCCACCTCCTCCTGCTCCTGGTTCTCCTGCTGGCCCCAGCAGTCCTGTCCAGCCCCGGCCGACCCAGCCCAGGCGACCCGCCCGCCAAGCGGGAGATCATCATCAAGGTTTTTGTTATATACAATATATTTTGTTTTCGTTTTTGTTAGTATATACAGTATTGTACATATTTGTTCTTGTATTAGGCCCATTGTTGTAGGCCTATGTGTGTAGTATGTGTGTTTTCATTATTATTTATATTTGCAAAAGTCACAAAAGTGACTTTACCTAATTCACAAGACATTCACACAGTGACTTTACATACAGTACCTTACAACCAGTGGTGTAGTGGGGATTTTTAAAGTGGGAGTACAAGATTTTTTACGTCATCAAATAATTAGGCAAATTATCATGTCAAACACCCCAACTGTCCTTAATCTACCGTCATTGCTTCTCCGTTTTCATCTGTTTGGTCAATCACCTGCAATACTGCTATGTGATCATTCCTTTTTGTATTCAAACATGGGCAGAAGATTTTTTTTAAAAAATCTCACTTCAGGAGAAGTGGGTGGACTGCGTACCCCCGCGTACCGCGCCCACTACACCCCTACACAGTTACATAAAGTGACCTCATTAGCAAGACAGTCACAAAACTTAGGCCTACTTTACAAGACAGTCCGAAAGTGACTCAGCTTATGCCCTTACTGACTGGCTTCAGGGCGACCTGGTGATTGGCGGCCTGTTCCCGGTGCACGAGAAGGGCGACGGCTCGGAGGACTGCGGCCAGATCAACGAGGACCGCGGCATCCAGCGGCTGGAGGCCATGCTGCTGGCTCTGGACGAGATCAACCAGGACGCACGCATCCTGCCGGGCCTGACGCTGGGAGCACACATCCTGGACACCTGCTCCAAGGCATGCTGCAGTGTGTGTGTGTGTGTGTGTGTGTGTGT
>NC_085870.1:20888058-20893058 GCF_034702125.1 Engraulis encrasicolus
TTCTGTGCCGCTAATTATGGGGGGCTATTAGCTAAAGATGCCCGCGCCGTTTTCTCCCCCAGTAAAGCCCTGGCTCAGGGCCGTTGTATCCAGAAAAAGCCCACACATCGACCAACATATAGCTTGAATGGGGAGCTGGAGGAGCCGTGTCTGCACGCACAAGATGATGAGAGGGAGAACTAAATGTCATGTTTAACTAGGCAAACATCAGCGTAAAAGATTGTAGCACGCAAGACATTAAGATGGGGGGACTGCTATCATATTCGAGGCACGCATCTTCTGTGCACCACACGATTAGCTTTAATCGCCTCCCTGTTGTCTGGACTCCCACTTTGTTTTGAAGGACATAATGACAACTGGGGCGGTGGACGTACCAAAGCATGTGACATTTTAAAAAGCCCTAATTCCATTGTCTGTTGATTTTTGTAGCCACTATTAACTTTTGTTGAGAATTTTTCATAAGTGTTGAAGGACTACATTCATTGTAGAACTGATTTGTTTTGTAGATTACTCATTGCTCTCAGTAATGATTCTGGTGGTCTGGTGTGATATAGTGCGGGGGTGTAATACATGGGTGCCGGAACGAGTTTTAAAGTGTCGGTGCATTTCTTTCTTCATTCATTATTTCTTAATTAACAATGTTACTGCTGCTGCACTCCACCCATTTGTTTGCACTAAAATTTGAGAAAGCCTCATGTAGGGAGCCCAAAAGTGGGGATGCAAATACACTGCATCCTCCTTTCCGGCACCTATGTTGTAATACCGTTCTGTATGATGCGACCTGTCATACAAGCCAGTCAGGCCAGTGCTGCCCAGTGATAGCCTGATTATCATCAACTTTCAAATCTCTTCGAGACTTGGTCTGACCAAGAGCACAACAATGAACATTTCCCAAATGGCATGGTTGACCAGCCTCCGTTGGTTTGCTAATGGTTGGCTTCCCGACAAAGTGGGAGGAGTTCCCGATTTTTCGGGAGCTCAGAAACGATATTGTATTGCTCTTGGCCTGACTAGAAGCAACACTGAAGCTGTTGCGTCACTAGGAGGGCACGGTCTGGCTAGCCCAGTGCAGTCCCAAGGCATTCAGTCTTCTGGTTTGATGAGCAATAATTATGTAGGTTACACATTAATGATGGAAATCACCTCCAGGTCATCATTATAGCACCAGCTAACAAGCAGCCTCTTCTTATGCAACTGAGGCCGCCTCACATACTTGTACATGTACTGTACATGTCAATGTCACATGGGATGGAAGCAGTCTGGGACCGTGGCGATCTGGTGAAGCACAGAACATGGAGCTTAGGGGGAAGAGGGGAGGAGGGGGATGAAGAAGAAGAAGAAGAAGAAGAAGAAGAAGAAGAAGAAGAAGAAGAAGAAGAAGAAGAAGAAGAAGAAGAAGAAGAGGAGGAGGATGATGAAGAAGAGGAAGAAGAAGACGACGATGACCATAACCATGACGATGATGATGAAATGGAAAGGAGGAACACGTGACCACACAATACTGATACTATACCATCACCAGAGCACCAACCATGTCATGGCCATGGTAGTATAGGGTGATCCTTATTTCTGGGGATAGTCCACTGCAGTGTACGGATGATATGCAAAAGATCTTTAAAAAAAATCACTTAATCCCTTTAGATCTGGAAGAATTATGTTTTAATCAATGATAATGACTATCATAAATATCATTATCCACGTTTCCCTAGAAATCATACAGAGGGATCAGATCAGGTCAAGAGGGTCACCTGATTGTCATTTGTAAGGCGTGCATACTCTGTCCTCACACCATTGAGTCATCCTCACATCAAAGAAGTATGCAAGTGTGCAAATAAGTGTGTTCAAGTTTGGTCTCCTACGGGGGTATTGTCCGCTCCCTCCGCTTCACTTTCTGTGGTGTTTGGTAGCGGCTTTCTTGCACAAGATGTGCGCTAGCCTACCACCATCTACAGTGCTAAGGGAACTCCATTTATTCTCCAATGGTCTCCTAACCAAAGGTCTCCTAAAGGGGCGTTCACCTGATGTCACATGGATCCAGGAAAAGAATGGCCTTGATGTGTCTTCCTCTAATGAGGACCCTCTTTGAGGACCCTCTTGAAAACGAGATGCGCATCTCAAGAGGCCATCCTCTAATAAAGAATTTGAGAATTTGAGAATAACAGAAGATTCTTGGTATTATAGGGTAATCAGATTTCCCTGATTTCTGGGGACAGTCTGTTCTCACACCATCGTGTCACCATCCTCACACCATGGAGTGCTGAAATCACCCGAGAGCTACTGTCACAATGACCTGTACTGACTTACTGTTGGCGCAAAGTGAACAGTCACAACGAGCAAGACAACAAACAAAACACTGGACCTCAAGACATGTCCTCCTCTCCGCAAACACTGTTGACGTTAATAACTTAAGAATTATGACCCCTGTTGTCTCCATCGTCTTGGCACCGACTTGGCTGCCTCTGTCTGAGCTTCTAGGGTGGAGCATTCAGGTCAGCTATGAGCAGGGGTGAAAGTAGTTTTCATGTCTTACCGGTGCTATTTTGTGCAAGTTTTTCTAACAACAGCCCTTTGAATGCCAACATCAGAAAGTGCCAACACCAGAATTTCGGGTAATTTTGAGCTGCTATCTCCATAGTATGACACTTGCCTCAAATGGCATGGTGTGCATGCTTTCTGTATGCTTTCTGAAGTATGGACTGTTTTCGAGCGTGTTTATTGCTGAAACACAACTGATTACTTAGATCTTTCATATTGGCCCCAGCCGTTAACATTGGCTGTGTTTTTCGCCAAAAAGCTTAAAATAAGCTAACTCCATAATGGCGCGGCATTTCTTAGAATGTCTCATCATTATATACATTATGTGGCATGTCAAATCGATGGTGAAACTTTAATTTTACGCCTGAACTATCCTTTAAATTGAATTTTTCAAATGTGGGTTTTTGGCCAGCATTAACGTTTAACGGTTCTGCACACCGGCTGTAAATGTTATATCAGTGCTGCGCACGTAGCACACCTGCCTACTTTCACCACTGGCTCTGAGTAAAGGGACAAATTAGACCAGACACGACTTGAGCGATTCCAGCAACAGAAGTAACTGACTTTTGTATTGAGTCGCCGGCGACAGAGGAGGCAAAAGGGATTTGGGCGAATAGAGGGAATTTGAGCATCTTAAACGAATATTATGCAAATGAGCTGCGGTTCGGAAGGGAGGGAGGATTTGAAGAGTTCAGATGCAAAACCCTCTAACTCCATTTCTGAAGACCTGCACTTCTATATTTTCAGAGAACCCCGTTGTTGGTTTGGTTTAGATTTATGTACTTGATAATACATATAAATAGTTATATTACATAAATAAAATAAAAAAATATGCAACTTTGATAAGCTTTGTATTAAATAAAAATGAATTAAGATTATTTTCTGAAAAGGCACTTAGGGGGTTTTGCATCTGAACTCATTTTTTAACTTTCTACCACCCATCTCTGCTAGCTGACAACAGTTACATCTGCCCAGACCTGACGCATCCCTAACCCTAACCTGTCACATGGCGTAAAATGACAACAATGTGAATACGGTTCAAAACCGACATGCTTTTTATAGGTGAAACATCAGGTGGAATAACAGCATTTAATGCCCATAAATTAATTGGTAATTGGTGGTTGACATGTTGCAATGAATATGCTTCTTAGATTGTCCACACTGGCTGTCGTTGCGCCGCCCTGGCGTGTGCTCCTGCTGAAACATCACTGACCCTTATACATCATTCAGTTCTGGATCAGCTGTTGCCACAGTAGGTGGTTCAGCTGTGCAATATTAGTCAAGGCCAATCTCAAGATTGCGACCAGTCTGCAGATGGCTGGCGGCTTCTGTGTGTGTGTGTGTGTGTGGCTTCAGTGTGTGTGTGTGTGTGTGTGTGTGTGCACCTGCGTCTGCGCTTGCACGCATGTTTGTGTGTGTGGTTGATATGAGGCCTGGCACACAGAAATGCTTGCATTCTCCGCCTCCCTCCCTCTCATTATTTTTTTTCTTCTTTCCATCCATCCATCCATTCATCCATCCATCCATCCTTCCATCCATCCATCCATCCATCCTTCTCTGCACTTACCACACAGGAGCCAGGGCCAGAATGACATTCGTCAGTAGACAGGAGCTTGTCTCTTTTTTGGGTCCTGTCTTAAGGGAGAGGAGAGGATGATGAGAGGAAAGGAGGAGAGGAGACTGGAGGAGAGGAGATGTGGTGAAGAAAGGACTGTAGGGATGGAGATGAGAGGAGATGGAGGAGAAGAGGAGACTAGAGATAGGGAGAGGTGAGGAGGAATGGAGAAGAGAGATGGTTAAGTAAAGGGAGGAAAGGAGAGGAGATGGAAGGAGAAGAGAGGAGATGGGAGGAGAAGAGGGGAAATTGTGATGAAATGAGAGGAGAGGAGGGATGGAGAGGATATACTTTATGGTGAGGAAAGGAGAAGGGAGAGGAGAGTTGGAGAGGAGAGGAGATGTGAGAGCAGAGAAGAGGATTGGAGAGGGGAGAGGAGAGTTGGAGAGGAGATGTGAGAAGAGAGGAGAGGAGAGGAGAGAGGAGAGTTGGAGAGGATATGTGAGAGGAAGGATGGTGACAAAAAGAGAAGAGGGAGAGGAGAGAGGCGATGGGAGGAGAACTGAGAAAGGGCAGAGCAGAGAGGAACGATGGTGAGGAGAGGAGAGGAGAGGACGGATGCAAGAGGAGAGGAGAGGTGAGGACGGATGTGAGAGGAGAGGAGAGGTGAGGAGGACGGATGCAAGTGGAGAGGAACTGGCAACCACTCAAGAGCAGCATGATTCTTCAGAGGGAGCCTGAATTAAAATAAAGGAGTTTAACACATGGCATCATCACATGTACTATTTCTGTGGCCTTTTTCTGACTCCCCCTTGCCATCTGGAGAAGGAGACGGTGATCAAAAGAGTGGCTAGGTTTGTCTGTCAGCAGGACTGGACTGGGACCAAAAAGTGTCCCGGGCATTTTTGGC
>NC_085870.1:20895558-20900558 GCF_034702125.1 Engraulis encrasicolus
CGCGCATAGTTTTGGTTTTGTTATTACAGTAACAGAAAAATAACCATACCAACCCCACACAACCTAAGCTGACTCACGCCATTTGGCTCAGTTTCGCCAAACTACATTCGCCAAACTACATTCGCCAAACTACATCTCAGGACTGTGAAAATCAGAATAATTTCTGAATGAATGAGCCAATCAGGGTTGCGGGTGGGATTTTCCTAGCCTGATTATCATCGACTTTCAAATCTCTGACCAAGAGCATAGCAATTAACATTTCCCAAACGGTATGGTTGACCCACCCCCCTTAGTTTTCTAATGAGTGTTTGCTCCCTGACAAAGTGGGATGAGTTCCCGTTTTTTCGGAAGCTCAGAATCGTGTTTGTATTGTTCTTGGCCTGACTACAGGCAACACTGAAGCTGTGGTGTCACTAGGAGGGCACAGCCTGGCTAGGATTTTCCATAGATTAGTGGCGTTAAGGCTCTTCTTCCCCCTGTTCCTCTCTGCTGTAACACAGGACGAGTTCAATGTGAGTGGCTGACTTGGCATGACAGTTAAGATGACGGACAGATTGTTTATCCAATCACATGCAATGATTTGTGATAAGGAGCATCATTCGAAAACGTGTCGGTGGTGGTGGTGGTGGGGGACCAAGACCAACCCTAACCCTAATCAGGACCCCGTTTCTTGAGAGTGGGGGGCAAGCACTATTCAGAAATACCGCTATTCAGACATACCGCTATTCCAGATAGCGGTACCGTTATTTCAGATATGCCGTAGGGTCAGGGTCAGGGTCAGGGTTAGGGTTAGGGTAACTGCATGCATTCTCCTTAAACTGAAAAAACCTGAGCAACGTAGCACAAAACCACAGAAATGGCAGATTTTGGTGGGAAACGTGCAGTATTCAGACAATAGACATCATTGTCTGAATAGCGGCATGTCTGAATAGCGCCATGTAACTTGAGAGTATCGCTGCTAATCAGTTAGCCCATGGGAAATTGCATTGAAGCAAAGTATGTTTCTAACTTAGTTAGCGACAACGTTTTTGAGAAGCGCATCATTTGGCATAACATAAAATAACAATGAAGAAATTGTTCAAAACTGGCGTGCTTCTGTCTTTATTTATGCATCATCTCATGAAGCCATGTCGTTTATTCTTTCAAGTTTCAATCCTTCCACAACCTGCTGCACAATGGATTCCCAACAGACGGTTGAGTCATGGTCTTATCTACAAAGTTATTCTCAGAAGCGACAGTCTGTTGTGTTCAGTACAGTTGGTAGACATGTTAGCCTTAATTCCTTGCTCCTGATTATGACACTATGAACATTTCTTGCAATATTTGCCTTCTGTGGGGGGTGGCCACTGCAACCTGTAACCTTAGTGATCCCAGGCCATCTTAATCCTGGCTGGGTACTGTAGTTGTTGTGGGGCGTTTCCTTGTTTCCAGCTCCATTCCCTGCATCTGTTCTATTGATGGCCAATGGAGGCCATGGAGGTAGAACACCATTTTCACACGCAGGATGCATATGGAACTTTGAGTAACGCGTTACTTGACACTGCTGTCATACGCATGATATGACGTGTCATAACAGTGTCATGACACAGTCATGGACGAGTCATAAACATGTCAAAGTCTTGAACATTTTATAGTCGTTTGGAAAGTGGCTAGTTACCGGAGCATCAGCGGGCTATTGCCACTGTGAGCTTAAAATCGCTGCCAGACGCAAAATGATACAAAAAATCAGCAGGCAAGAGATCAGTCTTAGATGGGACCGGTCTACTTGCGGAGTGATCTCTAAAGTGACAAAACTTGTTGCCATTGGCAGCGGTCATTATTAGTGGGCATTATAGACAAATAGTGACCACCGAACGTCGGGGCAGCCCATTGAATGGAAGCTCTCGCAACATTCTAGAAGGCCGTATAATAAATTGACATAATGTTAATGACACGTCCATGACTGCATTTTACTAAACCTTGTATGAACTACATATCAGTTTAGATACATGTAAGTGTAGTTTTGTGATTTCAGAGGAAGTGGACCTTGAATGACCTTCAATGACTCACGAATAACTGCCGCTCTTTTCAATGAACTATCAATCTGAAAGGTGAATCATGCACCAACCCACTACCAGGTCTTGCAAGGTCTTGCAATAAGCATGTTGGCTGAGCGTTATTTGTGAATATGTGCACAGCCTCAGAGTTGGTCTGAAAGTTGAGACCAGAAGTTTCTATTGATTAATCTGTGTGCTGAAGCACAAGCTTATTTGACCTCATCTGGGAGATTGGATGGGTCTCGTCTCCAAGGTTATTTGAGGTCATTGTGCTCTATCTTCTAGGTCACTTCATCACAATTCAGCCGGCCATAATGTCCCCAAAGAAGGCAAAACCCGATACTGGCCAATCAGCCAATGTGTGCGGTCAGGACGAGGCTGATAACAGGGTTTCGATCTGTCTTTTGGCACTTGTTGTTTGGCTATCAGGACTTGAACTTCATATTTCAACTGTTCTCTGTCTTTTGCGAACATGGTACCAGTCAAGTGGCAGATGGGGATTTTGGTCTGGTCTGACATGAAAGAGTTAACAATCTAGAATGAACATGGTCTCATGGCCATCTTGTTGCCAATTCCAGAAGACTGATATCAACAGTTTCCATAGGAAGCTCTAGGCTGGCTATAGCAGGTTGGCTAATCTATTCGTATGATTTTGAACCAGCACAATCAAAGTGGCAAAAGCAGTACCAAAAAAACATGACCAAAAGTACTTGTACAGATAGCAGAAGAAGTCAATTGCGATTATATAACCTATATTACCTTTCACCTGTTGGATAATGGTATGCTATTGAAGTCCAGCCATAATTGACTGCCCAACATTATGGTTGTCCAGTCAGGAGCATTGTTCAGGGCTATTGTGCAGGGCGTTGGAGATAGTAAGGGGATTAAATAAGCCTCTTTCACTGGCAACCTTTCAATTTCAAAAGCCATTTTCATTATAAATGATTTTAGCATTTTAAAAAATCTTTTCAAATAAATAGTAAAGGGTTATGTGAAAATAATGCGTTTTCAGATTGAAGGGTTCACTCAGTTTCTTGTACAGCCCTCTATTGCAGAACCGCTGTTGTTGAGTTGATATTCTTGTTAAGGGATATTTCCATGAAGTTCAGACAGAGTGCTTGTCCAGGCCCTTTGGGAATTATTTTAAAAGGGCGTTTCATGTTGACAGACTGCAAAGCCGAGGAGCCCTTATGTTTAAGATGGTGCAGATTCAAAGGCAAAATAGCCTACCCATGCCATTGCTAAACTTTACAAATTTACTGATTGCAAACCCATTTTTATCAGTCAGAATCGTTTTAAACTAGCTCACTATGTTGCTATATTTGTACACATAGCAAGCCCCAATGTGATAGCTTGAAAAATACTTCAGTCCTCAATCTTTCCTGAATGTTTGCTATTATCAATCCGTTTTGCCTCGCATAAAATTTGCATTTTCAAAATTGCACTCTCATTGTAAACCCAAGCAAAGCTAGAAACATACTGTTCAAGCTTCAGAGTGTCGCTGATGTGTAGACAGGACGGCAGCTGGCGGAGTAGGGCTTTCCTTCTGTTTGTCAGCAAAGGAGAAGGTAAAACGAGAGAGAGAGAGAGAGAGAGAGAGAGAGAGAGAGAGAGAGAGAGAGAGAGAGAGAGAGAGAGAGAGGAGCTGTCAAGCGCTCCACCGAGACTCTGAAGAGGGTTCCTACACGGTGATGGCAGGACACACGGCTTTGTTATTGTAATTCTCATATTTGACAGTTAACTGACAAGTCAGTGGCAGCCACAGTGTTGCTTGAAGCCATTGTCTGCTCCTGCTGTCTGTCACAGATACGAGCAAAATGGAAATGGGGGAAAAGAAATTCAGGACAATATCCTAATTGTCTTTCGGTGATACTTGGGACATACAGTAGGCTACGTCTTAAGGATAGCAATATATAAAAAAATGGAATGAAATGGCATTGGAAATGGAAAACTTCCATTCCAACTTGCTTCTTTACTTTCAAGAAAATGCATTTCTGACCAGTTCTAGTGTTGATTCTAGTTTACGGGTGACAACCGTTATGGCATTGAAATACTTTTGGTTTCACACCACAGATTGTATTTACAACAAACAATGTGTGATATTGCCCCCAAAAAACTGGCATGGTGGTGTCTGTTCCATAAAGTTCATAAATATACATGTTCAAAAAGACTGACAGAGAGGGGATGAAACGGAAAAATAATAATGAAAAATATGTGCAAAAGCACGCACGCACGCACGCACGCAGGCAGGCACGCACGCACGCACGCACGCACGCACACACACACACACACACACACACACACACACACACACACACACACACACACACACACACACACACACACACACACACACACACACACAAAAGCAAAGATAGAGTGGGAGAGACAGGCAAGAGATTCAGGATTTGACTTATGAACTTGTTGAGGGGGGTTGAGGGAAAGTTCTTCAAAGAACAAAACAAATAGTCTCACCTTGCCCTAAGACAAAAAGAAAATATCTGCATGCATCTTGTTTTCCCAGAGAGGATACACATGCCCAATTTCTGTCATCTCCCGCCACCACTCAATCTGCATAACATTATTTATTTATTTAACTACAAATAGACCATGTTGTCATGAGAAATAAACATCATTTTACCGTGACACCCTCTTGACTACGAATCAGGTGCTTTACATAAGGGGTGCAAAAAAAGAGGAAATGCCATAAAACACATTTGTATTGAACAGCAACATTATGATGAGGTATGGATGAATGCAGGTGTTACATATTTTGCTAGGCTATATACATGTAAGGAAATCGTAATCTGCACAGGCTGTCTGAACCGTCCTCAGCTAACCAGCACAATCCCCATCAGGAGTCGGGCAAAGTGTTTTGGGAAGGCCCTTGATAGAACAGACTTAGGGGGAGGTGGGTGGAAGGTGTGTGTGTGTGTGTGTGTGTGTGTGTGTGTGTGTGTGTGT
>NC_085870.1:20905558-20918058 GCF_034702125.1 Engraulis encrasicolus
GTCAGTAGTCTCTCTGCATAGAGCAAAGTCCCTTGTATTCTATCCATGTTCCAATGTCCACACACACACACACACACACACACACACACACACACACACACACACACACACACACACACACACACACACACACACACACACACACACACACACACACACACACACACAAAGCAGTTGTACATTCTCAGAGTGTGGAGGAGTTGAAGAATAAAGAGGAGAGGAAAATGGAGAGAGAGCGAGAGAGAGCGAGAGAGAGAGAGATGCTCCAGAGGGAGGGATGAAGATGGAGAGTGAGATGAAGAGAAAGATGAGAGAGAGAGGGAGAGAGGGGATGGAGAGACGGCAAGATGGAGAAAGAAGGAGATAAAGACAAGAATATGTAAACGAGAGGAAGGAAGATGGAAGATGGAGAGATATAAAAGAGGGTGGGAGAGAGGAAGATGTAGAGAGAGGGGGGATGAAGAGGGAGAGATGGAGAGGAAAGAAGTGGAGAAGAGAGAGAGAGAGAGAGAGAGAGGGGGGTGGGCGTCACGATCGCCGTCAGAATCTCTGCGGAGGCAGGCAGGGCCACTGTCAGCTTTCGCGGGGTCCAGGGCAAAGTCATATGAAAGGGCCCACCCCACCGTCAAATTGCATCCAATGTAATGAAATCCCAAATTTGGCCACTCTCTCTCTGGGCCTGGGGGCAACTGACCCCTTTGCCCCGCTTGTCATCTTCCCTGGAGACAAGAGGCACAGAAAGAGCGATGAAAGACAAGAGATGGAGAGAGAGAAAAAAAAGAGGGAAAAAAACTCGGGGCTGAATTCCTGCACAGCTTGCCAGAAAAACAGATTGCTGCTCAGGGCAACTATCATTTCCATCACCACGACCACCACCACCACCACCACCACAACCACCATCACCACCATCACCACCATCAGCACCACCACCACCATCAGCATCACCATCACCACCACCATCAGCATCAGCATCACCATCACCATCACCATCATTGTCTTTGTCTCTCTTCTCTTCTCTTTTCTTTTCTTTTCTTTTCTTTTCTTTTCTTTTCTTTTCTTTTCTTTTCTTTTCTTTTCTTTTCTTCTCTTTTCTTCTCTTCTCTTCTCTTCTCTTCTCTTCTCTTCTCTTCTCTTCTCTTCTCTTCTCTTTATGGAATGGGTGATGCTGCTTCTGCGCTGTCTCCGGTCTCCTACATGGCCCGAGTACATGTGAGCAGTGGACCCACTCCAGGGAGATGTGTGATGGGAGTGTGTGTGTGTGTGTGTGTGTGTGTGTGTGTGTGTGTGTGTGTGTGTGTGTGTGTGTGTGTGTGTGTGTGTGTGTGTGTGTGTGTGTGTGTGTGTGTGTGTGTGTGTGTGTGTGTGTGTACACTTGCATGTATTTGCATGTGTGTGTGTGTGTGTGTGTGTGTGTGTGTGTGTGTGTGTGTGTGTGTGTGTGTGTGTGTGTTTGTGTGTGTGTGTGTGTGTGTGTGTGTGTGTTTGTGTGTGTGTGTGTGTGTGTGTGTGTGTGTGTGTGTGTGTGTGTGTGTGTGTGTGTGTGTGTGTGTGTGTGTGTGTGTGTGTGTGTGTGTGTGTGTGTGTGTCGGGTCAGAAGAAGGGGGCGTTTGCCTCTGAGTCAGATTCGGTGGTGTTGACTCAGATATCAAGTCTAAAGATACATGATCAACTTTTGCATTCATTACTCGCGTTGTGCGTCAGCAGAACTACTTACTCACAAGTAACTGATATGTGCTGGAAATGGGCGTATTATAAAGAGCTGTGCTTTTTTAGACGGTAATACCCACGCACAGAGCTGTGGTACAGTAATAGTGCTAAAAGTCCTCCTCCTGGGCAAAGTACTTACTGTGCTGGTACACGGAGGAGAAAAAACACGTTTCTACTTTGGCATATGTGGTATACCAGTGTGGACAGATACACATACGGACACATACAGGCGCATGCACGCACATACATAGACACAATTTTCATAATACATTCATGAATTCCATTTTAGAGAGAAATGTTGTATACCAACACACACCACACACAGACACACCTCTCTGGTGAAACGTACCCTCTCTCCATGTTGGCTTCCTGCGCTAGATGGCCGTTCCATATTCTGCAAATCAGCTACAAATACACACACACACACACACACACACACACACACACACACACACACACACACACACACACACACACACACACACACACACACACACACACACACACACACACACACACACACACACACACACACACACACACACACACACACACAGCCTTTGTAAAACTCTCTTTTAGACAGAAATGTTGTACAGTATACAAACATAGACAGACAGACAGACAGACAGACACACACACACACACACACACACACACACACACACACACACACACACACACACACACACACACACACACACACACACACACACACACTGGAGTAACCGTAAGTGTCTATCTCTCTCTGTCCGCCTCATAGGTGGCCAACTTGCTTCGGCTGTTCCAGATCCCGCAGATCAGCTACGCCTCCACCAGCGCCAAGCTGAGCGACAAGTCTCGCTACGACTACTTTGCGCGCACCGTGCCGCCCGACTTCTACCAGGCCAAGGCCATGGCGGAGATCCTGCGCTACTTCAACTGGACCTACGTGTCCACGGTGGCGTCGGAGGGCGACTACGGGGAGACGGGCATCGACGCCTTCCAGCAGGAGGCACGCGCCCTTCAGATCTGCATCGCCACCTCTGTCAAGGTCAGACCACCTCTTTCAAGGTCAGCCCAGCTAGCTGTTGCTACAGTGTGTCATAGCCAACGCGTCAATTTCTGACTACCTTTGACCAGAATGCAATTTTTAATGTCAGTATGAGGTTTTCTTTGTACAAATCACGTTTTACCACTACACATGCTTGACACCATTTAATGCAAATTTGTTTATCATGGTCTCATCAAAGTCAAACAAACAAAGGATATGGGTTACCGTAACCATGTCCTGAGATCTAATAACACCAAGCTAAACAATTGGCTTTAGAAGGTGTCAAGCATGTGTGGTGGTAAAAAGCAATTTTCACAAAGAAAAGTGCCCCATGCTTTAAGTCAAGCATGGTAGTGGGAGTGGCACGGCTTGGGGCTGTGTGGATGCCATAAACAGTAGGAAGCTGAATTTCACCAAATGAAACATGCTTGTCAAAATGTACTGTGACCACTGAAGCAGATCCTGATACTCTCTATACGGAATTTATTCAAATCACGCATCTAGTTTAGCAAGGTGCAGACTCAAAATGTAAAAGTTCAATGTAAGGCAAGGATGATATGCCGATGACCTCCCTTTTAATCCCTTTCAATTCTGAGATGTTTCGAGCCAACACGGCCCCTTCTCAGACACCATAAGAGAGTTTAACATAGGGGTGTACTCACTTTTGCACCAGCATAATTTCACAAAAATGGGACAAATATGTAATTTAAATTGTACTATTGACCTTACTTTTCTGTCATAAGCTCAAAGGATGTTGCATTACACTTACTCTATGATCGTTTTGGAAATAACTTTTGTTCTTATTGGAATATTGTTCAATATGTTACTTTTCAACAAGGGTGGTGTACTCATTATTGCTGTGCACTGTGTATCTAAAAAAAACAATAGGTCAGCCGCTCGATGAGTCGCTTCAGCTACGAGAACGTCATCCGCTCGCTCCAGCACAAGGGCAACGCCAAGGTCGTCATCCTCTTCATGCGCAGCGAGGACGCGCGCGAGCTGCTGGTGGCGGCGTCGCGCATGAACGCCACCTTCGTGTGGGTGGCCAGCGACGGCTGGGGCGCGCAGGACAGCGTGGTCAAGGGCACCGAGGCCACGGCCGACGGGGCCTTCACCATCGAGCTGGCCTCCTTCCCCATACGCGAGTTCGGAGACTACTTCACCAAGCTCACGCCGCACGGCAACAAGCGCAACCCCTGGTTCCGGGAGTTCTGGGAGCACCGCTTTGGGTGTGTAAAGATAAGGAGAACCACTTATTACACCACTTATTCTTCCCTAATAATCAGACAATGGCAGTTATATCTGGACAGGAGCACTGTATTAATTACTAAGGGTACCTGAATGGCATGGCACATGAGCAATTAACAGGATGAATACAAAGTCAAATTAAAGAGATATCAGCCAAAGCTTGAACTAGTTGAGAGAGCAAGAGCCAGAGGGACAGAGAGAAAGAGATAGAGAGAAAGGCAGATACACACAGTGTGTGGGAGCCAGGCAAGTATAGAGTGGCTCTCCAAGCCATTCATTACCATGTCCTTATATATTAGTGTTTCTCAAAGGGGACTCTACAGTCATGACAATAAAGGCATTCTGTTCTATTCTATTCTATTCTATTCTATTCTATTCTATTCTATTCTATTCTATTCTATTCTATTCTATTCTATTATCTTCTGTTCTCTTCTCTTCTATTCTCTTCTATTCTATTCTTTTCCGTTCTATTCTTTTCCGTTCTATTCTATTCTATTCTATTCTATTCTATTCTATTCTATTCTATTCTATTCTATTTCGTTCTGTTCTGTTTTATTCCATTCTATTTTATTCTATTCTGTTCTGTTCTGTTCTGTTCTGTTCTATTCTATTCTATTCTATTCTACAGGTGCAAGCTGACGGAGCCGGGCTGCGCGCTGAGGAGCCTCCGGGACAAGAGCTTCCACCAGGAGTCCAAGATCATGTTTGTGGTGAACGCGGTGTACGCCATGGCCCACGCGCTGCACAACATGCACCAGGCCGTCTGTCCCAACACCACCGGCCTGTGCGACGCCATGAAGCCGGGCAACGGCAAACGCTTCTACCGAGAGTTCATCCTGAAGACCAAGTTTGACTGTGAGTGAATGTCAGTGAGTCCTCACTGTGTGGTGCTGCCCAAAATATATTTATGTTTTTTTTCCAAACACTTTGGGTTTGCTTTTGCTATTCTTCTAGCCTGATAAACCAGCCTAAATGGATTGGATGTCTAGGCAAAACATTTTGCCGTCCAGCAGTTGGCGCTGGTTTTCCAGGCTACTATTCTTCTTTAAAGTATGCAGCTCCAAATGCATGCACTCTTGGCACTTCTTGCAATATTTCACATTTACTCTAAAATGTAAGTACAACACTTTTGTATCACTTGTCACAACCTGGCTCACGTGCCATGCACAGAAAGGGAAAGACAAGAGGGAGACAGCTTACAGATCTTATATTTTTCCAATAACTCCCAATCCCAACCCGAGATCCCAGATAGGTAAAGGGAGAGAGATCAAGAGTCGCCTCAGCAAGCCTACAGCCCACTACAACGTGGGCCCTGGCTATCTCTCACAGGCAGACTGACAGACAGACAGGCAGAGAGACAGAGAGAGAGTGAATGCACTGGAGCTCATTTTAAAGGCCTGCACAGGAGTCATCCAAACAGCACAGCACCTGAAAAGAAACATTAGTGAAGAGTCACCCAGTGTTGCGGTGGAAGCCTGTAATGATGACAGCAGGGCCGTCACACACTCAACACCATGAACTCAACCTTGACAATCAATACTGTCTAGTCATAATTAGTCTTAATTATGAGATAGAATGGCATAATCATACAATTAAAAGATAAAATGTTTAAATGATGCTGCACAAGACTCAAAATAATTGTTTGAAGAGGCAACAACGTTTTTCTATGCTTGTAATTCAAATGAGAACTGAACCAAAACCTCATACCTTTTTCCACACTGCTGTATGTGTCAACATGCATGTTAGTTAAAAAGCTATTATTAGGAGCGTACAACACACTTTCCGCAACGACTTAAAGAGTTCACACAGAGATGGCACAGCACTGACGGGGGTGTGATTCATTTGGGGTGGGACTGAGGTTTGCAAATTCTGCATTTCAGGGCTGCTTATAGGACAGCTTTGGCCGGGCCAAAGTCATTTGAGTAGGCCCCTCCACCCAATACATACAATGTATTGAGGATCCAATTCTGGGGCAACCCTCTCACCCTGGGCCCGGAACAACTGCCCCATTTGTCCCCTCCTGTTGACTTCCCTGCTGCATTTGCATAGGAAGAGCGTTAATTATCAGTTTCTGTGCAGTGCTGTGGTGTTTCCGTGCTCCGTGACGGATCTACTCCAACACCTCCTGAACCCTGTAGCCCACTGCTGCTGGGAGATTCATCAGACCTGGTCTATCTTAAGAGCATGTGTCGCCTAAAGACCTCGCTGGCTGTTTGCCAGATGAGTCTCCCCTTCCTTGCGTTGCACTTGGGTGACATTCACAGATGTAGCTGTGGGTTGGGAAGGGTAGGGTAGGGTAGGGAAGGGTGGGAGGCACTGTGCTGTGTGCCTTTAGGATGCAGACAGGGAATATGTTTGGAGGATATGAGAATATAATCAGAGTTGTTTGAAGTAGATGTAGAAGAGCTCTTACAGATCATCTATGTAGTTACAAAACCAGTAGTGTGATATTACGTACATACTCTTTACATAATTTGCAATATCACACTGCAAGTGTTGTACCGCTTTAGCCGGGCCCGGGACAAAGCCATCTGTAAGCGCCCCCCACCCAAAATATACAATGTAAAGAGAACCCAATTCTGGGGCCCCCTTCTCCCTGGGCCTGGGACAACTGACCCCTTTGCCTCTATTGATAACCAGATGAGTGCATGTTTGTTGGAATGCTCTCAGCTGAAAATAGATGTGTGTATGAACAAAACGATAGGACAGAGAAGCGTGTTGAAGTCAATAGGGCTCAATGGTGGGAGTCTCGGCTGTCTAGACTGTTAAAAAGTATTTTTTCTCCTGTGGTTTACTGTAATCTGCTCTGTCTGTGTTGGCACTTAGTCTCCCACTCACTGTCAGCTGAAGTGAAGGAAATCAATGGTGTTTGCGTGTAAAACTTTATATAATCTTCCTAACACATGGATAGGCCCACAATTAAAGCCAGCCGTTTGACAGAAAGTTGATTGTCAGGAGTTTTATCCTGCAGAATGAGGAGGATATGTATTCTTATTTTTGATCATTACATATTGACAAAGATACTCCAGGGGATAAAAACACGTTTTGGATAATTGGCCAAAGATCAGTAACAAGTATCCACTTAATATAAACAAGCTCGAAACCAGCACAGAGAAAAATGTCTCCTTTAATTCTTTTAGAAATGAGGAGTCTTGAAGTTCCCTATCCTTGCGGGGACTACCGACGGCTCAACGACGCGACAACGCCCGACCGCTACCCAGTGCCCCACATCCAGGATTTTTCAGCACACCTGGCTGGCAAGGTCATTTTTTCCAAAGTGGACTTGATCAGAGGATACCATCAGGTGCCCGTACACCCTCTCGACATCCCAAAAACAGCTGTGATCACGCCATTCGGTTTGTTTGAGTTCCTGCGCACACCATTCGGGCTCAAAAACGCTGCTCAAACTTTCCAACGGCTCATGGACTCTGTGTTACGGGATCTGCCTTTTGTTTTTGTGTACCTTGACGACATCCTCGTGGCCAGCACATCTCCGTCAGAGCACCTTTCGCACCTTCGCACTCTGTTTGAGCGGCTTACCGAGCACGGGCTCATCATCAATCCGGCCAAAGTGCGAGTTCGGCCTGCCCCACCATAGACTTTCTGGGGCACAGAGTCACGAAGGACGGGATCGTTCCTCTTCCGTCGAAAGTGGAGGCCATCACCGCTTTCCCACGCCCAGTCACCATCAAGCATTACAGGAGTTCCTGGGCATGGTGAACTTTTACCACCGTTTTCTCCCCAGGGCCGCCCAAACCATGCGACCCTTGTATGAGGCTCTGAAAGGCGGCAAGCCTAAACACACTGTGGACTGGAGCCCGGAGAGAGACAAGGCTTTTGCGGACGCTAAATCAGCCCTGGCTAAGGCCGCCATGTTGGCCCATCCCGCCTCCTCCGTCCCGATCGCACTGACCACAGACGCCTCCGACTACGCTGTCGGTGCGGTTTTCGAGCAATGGGTGGGTGACGCTTGGCAGCCTCTCGCTTTTTTCAGCAGGCAGTTGCGTCCCAGTGAACGGAAGTATAGCACTTTCGACCGGGAGCTACTTAGCGTGTACCTGGCCATCCGACACTTTCGTTCACTGCTGGAGGGACGCCAGTTCACTGTCTTTGTGGATCACAAGCCACTGACTTTCGCCATGTCCAAAGTCACTCAGCCATGGTCTGGCAGACAACAGCGGCAGCTCACTTACATCTCCGAGTTCACCACGGACATTACAACACCTCTCTGGCAAGCACAACCCTGTTGCTGACTGCCTCTCCCGTGCTCTTGAAGCGGCGGTCCACCTCGGCCTGGACTACAGCGCATGGCAGCAGAGCAGGCCGCGGACCCGGGAGTGCAGGCTCTCCGTTCGTCTGCTACTGGACTACAGCTACAGATGTGACATTCGACGAGGCTGGCACTACTCTGCTCTGTGACATCTCCTTGGGCTCTCCTAGGCCTGTGGTACCTGCGAAGTGGAAGCAGCCTGTTTTTTGACACCATCCATGGCCTCTCACACCCAGGAACCAAGGCCTCAGTCAAGTTGTGTCAGCCAAGTTTGTGTGGCCGCGGACCTGAAAAAGGACGTGAGAGGCTGGGCGCGCACCTGCATGGGGTGCCAGCGTGGCAAAGTACAAACCGCCACAACCAAAGCGCCACTGGAACAGTTTCAGGTGCCAGAACGACGTTTCGACCACGTCAACATCGACCTAGTTGGCCCACTTCCACCCTCGCTAGGTTACACTCACGTGCTCACGATGGTCGACAGGACCACAAGGTGGGCTGAGGCTGTTCCACTGTCATCAACAACATCAGCTGATGTGGCACGGGCATTTATCGGCACCTGGGTGTCACGTTCTTTTGGCACCCCATCGGACATTTTCATCAGACCGAGGCGCTCAGTTTACCTCTGAGCTTTGGAACGCTGTCGCAGGGAGCTTGGGGGTTAAACTCCACCGCACCACAGCCTACCATCCCCAGAGTAATGGCCTCTGTGAACGTTTCCATAGGTCGATGAAGGCCTCCCTGCGTTCTAGCCTGCGTTCTAGCCTGAAGGACTGTTCCTGGGCTGACAGGCTCCCATGGGTCATGCTGGGCATCAGGACTGCACCTAAGGAAGACCTCCAGGCCTCCTCCGCAGAACTGGTCTATGGCCAGCCGCTACGGGTCCCCGGGGAGTTTGTCCCCAACACCACGAGCCCTTGGTCAGCCACACTCCAGCGATCCACCCTGTTGGACAATGCCAGGCTGTTTGCTCCACTTCCTACCTCCCGCCACTGTTTACCGAACTCTCACGTCCCCAGCGGCCTTCAGTCTGCTGACTATGTTTTTATCCGAGTGGATAGCCACCGCGGACCTCTCCGTCCGCCTTACGAGGGCCCTTTCCGCGTTGTGGAAACGGGGGACAAGCACTTTGTGGTAGACATTGGAGGCAGGCAGGAGTGTGTATCAGTGACCGCCTTAAACCTGCCCACCCTAGATCTGGCCCGGCCTGTTGAGCTAGCGAAACCCCCGAAACGGGGACGACCTCGGACTAGGTCCCCTCTTCTCGTTCCTCCTGCCACTCGGCCACGCCGCAGGGGTGCCTTGCAGACAGCCACCGAGGGGGCGGTTCCGCCTTCTCTCTCTCATTCGGAGGAGCCGCACTGGACGTTTGATTCGTCCCCCACGCCGTTGATAACCAATTTTTTGTTTTTCCTCTCTCTCTCTCTCTCTCTCTCCTGTCTCTCTCTCTCGTCTCTCTCTCTCTCTCTCTCTCTCTCTCTCTCTCTCTCTCTCAGGTTTCTGATAGTGTGAATTCTGGGGGGGCATGTGTGGTGCTCTCACCAATGACATAATTCACGTACTATATGTTCGGTTAAATGTTATGTTGTGTGATACCTGTTATTGTTGCGGTCCCTTTAAGTGTTCCGATGACGTTTGATATTGCCGGCTTTTTCTGTCATGCGCGGCGCCATGTTTTTAGTCAGTTAAGTTAAGTTATTAAACGCGACTCACCGAGTCTTAATGTGAGAAGTTGTGCGGCTCGTTTCTTCGCCTTAAGGCAACTTCTACAACATTACATTATATATAGTTCCATACATACATATACCAAATTCACTGTGAGTTACTGAATTAAATGTTATGCAGTTTTACATGAAATATGACATGTTTTGTAAAGAAATCTTAGAAATTACATTTGCAATATAATGAAGTTGAACTTGATTTATTAGGAGCAACGTTTCGATCATAGATTCGATCTATGATCAAAACGTTGCTCCTAATAAATTAAGTCTTTTGCAAGCAGTGTGCAGATCCTTTCCCGCTCCTAAATGTGACAGTTTTTTTGATTTGGCACCTGCTGATGCTTTTTTGCTGGATGTGCGCACTTTCCACTACACTCTGCAAGTTGTTTCTAATCATACCCAGACCTTGGAGACTAATGTTTACTGTGCTTTGAAGCTCTCACTCATTATTTTGCTGAGCTGTTGTTTCATATGTGAAGCATTCATAGTGCTATTTGGACAGCTTCTGACAAGGAAAGAGTTCATTTGAATGTCAGACATTTGCCGTTTCCCTATCCTTGAGTAAAAGGAGATGAACACAATATTGAGTTTTTAAGACTATTGTCTGGTGGTAGGAGATCAGATCACTGTTGTAATTTTAAAGGTGATCTACCGCTACTTTCCTAATCCTCTGTTTCTCAGCTCCTCAGCTCCTCAGCCCCTGTTACTGTCAGTATTCAATATTCAATATCTCTATTCATTATTCAATTCACCCTTCCAGCCTGTTAGATGTAAAAAAAAGCAAGTTGCTTTGCTGCCTCAAGTTGGAAAAGTCTCGAGTTGAGTTAAGTCTCGAGTTGAGTAAACTTACAAAGGCTGCAGGGGAACTTGTATTTTTTATCTTTATCTGGCTGCAATGTCATACAGTGGAGGCAACTGGACTTCTTATGCATTTTTTACGTTCCAAAAGAACCTTGGTTGCCTGGAATTTACTGTACCTCAGGCAGGCAGGCGCTTAGATCAATGGTTCTGAACCTTTTCTCAACCTTTTTAGGGCAAACACCCCCTTGACCTCATTATAAGCCTCACAATACCCCTTTGACCTCATCATAAGCCTCACAACCAGTGGTGTAGTCTATGTAGACCGCAGGTATATGCAGTATACCCACCTCAAAATTTCAGGGACTTCAGTATACCCACCGTAAAATTGATTGATCCATTATTTAGAATAGCACAAATGTATACAGTATACACACCTCAAAAAATGCTCAAATATACAGTATACACCACAAAAAAGTAGACTACACCACTGCTCACAACACCCCCTTGATCTCATCATAAGCCTCACAACACCACCTTGACCTCATCATAAGCCTTCAACACTTAGTATTAAAACAATGAAATAGAGTGATTCCCCCCATTAGCAACTGACACCCCCCCCCCAACGCCCCCCAAGTACTCCCTAATGTCCCCTGGTTTGTGAATAACAGCTCACAATTGCTGACATGTTCATTCCTTTGACCCTAGAGTCGCTGTAACTCATTTTGTTCAATAGTAACATTGTACTAGTACGTATGTGCCTCATCTTTCCTAACTCCTCTCTCTGTCCACCCCCCACCCCGTTTACTGACTCCCCGTTCCTCCGCTCCTCACAGCTCCCTTCCTGCCCTCCGAGACGGAGAACGTGGTGCGCTTCACGCCGACGGGCGACAGCCTGGGCCGTTACAACATCTTCCACTACCACCAGGAGGAGGGCAAGTACGTCTACAAGAAGGTGGGCTACTGGGCGCAGGTCCTGACCCTCAACACCACCCTGGTGCCCTGGCCCAACGCCGCCGTGCCCACCTCCCAGTGCAGCGACCCCTGCCAGCCCAACGAGGCCAAGAGCATGCAGCCGGGCGACGTCTGCTGCTGGATCTGCATCCCGTGCCAGGCGCACCAGTACCTGCTGGACGAGTTCACCTGCCAGGACTGCGGCTTCGGCGAGTGGCCCCTGGCCAACCTGACGGGCTGCTTCGAGCTGCCGGAGGAGTACATCCACTGGTCAGACGGCTGGGCCATCGGGCCGGTCACCATCGCCTGCCTGGGCATGCTGTGCACCGTGGCGGTGGCCGGGGTGTTTGTGCGCCACAACGACACCCCGGTGGTGAAGGCGTCCGGCCGCGAGCTGTCCTACATCTTGCTGCTGGGCGTGTGGCTGTGCTACGGCATGACCTTCATCTACATCGCCAAGCCCTCGGCGGCCGTGTGCGCGCTGCGGCGGCTCGGCCTGGGCACGTCGTTCGCCGTCTGCTACTCGGCGCTGCTCACCAAGACCAACCGCATCGCGCGCATCTTCGGCGGGGTGAAGGGCGCCGCGCGGCCGCGCTTCATCAGCCCCGCCTCCCAGGTAGGGGTGGGCGATATGGCGATATTAAAGTGGTGGTTCTCTGTTTTAGGCATTAAGCCCTGTTTTGTGTGACTTCTGGGGTGAAGTAGAGATGTTCTCATTACAATTTTGACATTTGGTGCTGAACGGAGCATTTGGGTATTCAAGACTGCAGCCCCC
>NC_085870.1:20925558-20950558 GCF_034702125.1 Engraulis encrasicolus
CGCCAACGCAGCTTTAATGAGTAGGACTTAACATTTTAATGAGGTCAACGTGAACTCTGTGTCACTGGTCCTTGTGCACGTCGAGATGACTGTTCACAGATTTAGCGCTGAAGTGATATAGGCCTAATTTATTTCTTCGACCTTTCCCACTTAGAAAATTATCCAGTACTCTAGTTAATGTCCCTGCCTTGCTGTTGTCCTTTTCTCCGGACCATTAGCTGTAAACTGCAGCACCTTACCTACACTAATTGTGTCGCAGTGTAAATAGCTAATGCTAACCAACTACGCAAGTGGCCAGTGTTGCCAGATGTGTCTGATCAAATCCGCCCAAAAACCGCCAAGAGGTGCTAAATTCCACCCAATTTCAACAAATTGCATTGATTTATATGGACATAAAACTGCAGAAAAAAACGCCAAATGGCCGATTTTTCCCGCTTTTACCCACAGACGGCCATCCCAAGTAGCCTAATTGGCGGGTAACCGCCCAATCTGGCAACACTTCAAGTGGTAATTGACAACTACGGTGATAAGAATTTTTTTTACTCTGGCCTCTCTCCCTGTGACTTGACCTGAACACACCTGCGCACTGTCTAAGACTGCCGGTGTGGAAATTAGATTTTTTTTTTGGCTAATCTGTCTGGTAGAATAAAAGATATGCAATGCAGGGATGCTGGAAGTCATTTGAATTTGGAAGTGCTTTTGGGATACTATATGATATATAAATATGAAATACAGTATATTTTCATACAATAGGCTTATCAAATTCCATTCAATTCACATGAGTTTTGGGTTTGCTGAAAATGCTGACGCCTAACAAAATGTAATTAAAGTTTGATTGAAATCTGCCATCGTGCCAAAGTGTTTATCATTCCATTGATTTATGATTTATTATTGATTTTACTTTCTACTATTGTTAGAGACAAATTTCACAGTTATCATTTTCAATTTAAAAAGGCTATTTATTCCTGTCACATATCGCAGTGGTATTTGGGAAGTAATTAGATAGCTCTGTCTGCCATAGCCGTATCAAGTCAGAATGTCAATGAATTCTAGCTGCTTTTAGTGCAAAAGGCCAGGCTATCAGCACAGGCTCAAAGCATGATAAGGTCTTCTGCCTCATGCCATCGGCACTGGCTTGATAGCAACAGGTTTACTAATTTATTATTTTGCGTCTGGTTTGTTTTCTGGTTTCTGGTTTTGGCTTTTTCAATCCAGTTTTTTTTCCTGAATTGCACCCAGCTCTTGTGTGCAACCCCTTTCCTTTTTCCTGCATTACGTTTTTGGAATTACGCACTGATCAAAACGCTCCAAAAGACAAAGACACAGACGCCATCTTCACTTATTGTACCTTCTTTTGCATCTGGGCCATTCCATGCCAATCTGGAACACATCTCCATGAAGCTGCAAATAATGCAGATGTTCTACTTCTGCAATCATTTATAAGGCATTGTTCTTACATATAAGAGAGAGGAATTAAATCTTTATTTTAAGTGAAATTTTATCCTTTTCAAGTTAATGACTGTCTCAGACAGGGGTATCGTTTGTTTTTATGCTGAATTTTCGAGGCAGTTGCACAACAGCTGACTATACATGGGTTCACCGTGTTTGTAAACACGATATTGAGAGGAGGGGCAAGACACTGGCCATATATAGGCTCAAATTTGGTGTGCTGGTAGAGGGATACTGTATGTGTAGCATGTAGCTAGATCATCATGTTTGCTCTAAATATGATACCCCTTTTTCACAGTAGTCCATCAAAGTTGTTCAACAATGTTGACAACATTTATAATTGCAGTATTTGTGCTGTGCATTTTTAGGGCTTCAGAAGACAAATTTCTATTCTTTATTATTTGCTTACTTATCCTCTTCGTCCTGGCTGAGACATGAGGCCAAGTACGTCAGTATCAGAAAGAGGGACACATCTAGCCATTTTGTGATATACAGCAAGCATGGGGCCCTCAAAAGTCATTATATAGACACAAAATTCTGTGTTTGGTGCTATTTAAGAGCTTTGTCTCATATATAGGCCTAAGTATAAATCTCTGATTACTTAACATAGGCCTACTGTAAATGACAAATTAAGATCAAGCATACTTTTTGCGTGTATTTACGGCAGCTAGTGTGACAGTTGGGCCCCCTATGGAGGATAGCCGGGCCCTAGGCAACCTTGTCCGATTAGAAATCAGTGAGTCCACATTGAAGGCATACCATCACTGCCTGTACACTGCTTCTCAAATCTGTTATTGTCTGGCCAGCTACATCACACACCTTACCCCCTTCCCCCCCCCCACCTCAATCTGTTTTGGTTGTGAAGTTTCTGGCATTGATGTGGCCTTCCCTTTCCCTGGGTGGTAAGCTGCTGCCGTGCAGTTCACCGTCTGTGTTTTTGGGGAGACATAAATCATGGCACTTTGCCCTTTCAGTTGTGAATAAAGCCAGCAGGTGACGCTTTGGGAGCTCCCCTCTCGCTCTCGCTCTCTCTGTCTCTTTATGTGTGTGTGTGTGTGTGCGTGTGTGTGTGCGCGCGCGTGCGGATCCACAGCTAAATGTTTTTGGGTGGATGGATGGAGCTTTCACACAGTCGATACATCAGCAGTCGTGCCTTTGTCTCTGAAAATGTTCCAGGCATAATAGGCCTGCTAACCAATCACAATAATGATGCGTCATATGAATCAATATGCCCCTTACTCCTATGGAAGGATACAGCTCAGAATTTACTTACTCTTTAAACGTTTTAAACTGATCCATTTTTAAAGGACCGCTAAGCAACTTTTTCTCAACCATTTCTGACATAAATGTCATGGAATGAATGAATCTCCTCACGTCATCCGGAAAATCATCACCATTCTAAAAAGGTCTCCGATGCCTGCAACATCACCGGCTGGTGCATCTGTTAAGCTGTCAGAATGAGTACACCACATGCCGATAAGGCCCCTAGACTGGCAAAATAAATGTTATCAAGGGATCAAAAATCTTGCCAGACTGTCGCCACCCCACCCTTCCCCTCTCACACATACACACCAACAAACCGTAAGCGAGTTCATAAAAGCCTAAACACATACACACCGCCGAACTCCTGCGTACACATTGGCCACGGTGTCCTGTCTCTGCAGGCCATGAATGATTTTCACAGATCTAAGGGTCTTAATGCAGACAGTGTCCCTCGGCACAGACACCCCACCCAGGTGACAACTATGTCCACCTGTGGATATGACAGGTGTCCTTGGAATGCTTGTCAGCTACATGCGGGTCAGTGACGTTTCAGCTGTAGCACACGTCAGGGAGACGTCACGCAACAACAGCCAGTGCCATTATACATAGGTTCTAAATTTTTGTTTTCTCCTGGCTGCGCGACACTAGCTGAACTCAACGCAGAACTCAACCTCTGACTGTTGGAAACCGCTGTCGGTCAAAAAATAAGCTCACTTGGTTGGCTGCCAGTGTCTTGCCCCTCCTCATAACATTGTGTTTATAAACACACGGTGAACCTTTGTATTGTATGGAATTACTAATTCATTTTTGTATGTGTGTGTGTGTGTGTGTGTGTGTGTGTGTGTGTGTGTGTGTGTGTGTGTGTGTGTGTGTGTGTGTGTGTGTGTGTGTGTGTGTGTGTGTGTGTGTGTGTGTGTGTGTGTGTGTGCATGCATGCGTGCATACATGTTCGTGAGTGTTCTTGTTTAAAGGTAGGCCTTCTGTGTGTGAGATCATACATCAAAGTATGAATGACTTGTACGTACTGTATCTTTTGTTTTCAAAAGGTATTGCATATTTTGCGGGGCCAAATAGGAAAGTGTGAATTATTTGTTTAGTCATGTGTTTCATAATTGTTGCAATGTGCAATTGGCACTAGCAAAGGCAGACTTCGCTTCCACATAAACTACAGTATATGTTGCACAGGTCCCTGATGTTCTCATTAGCTGACTCCATGTGTTGAAGGAGCCTTGTTGTTATAGTAGGGGAAACCCCTCCGGAGCACAGCTGGGTCCAGACTGTGAACAGAGCTGTCCGGTTGGGCAGTTTCCCACCCAATTTGGCTGTTTAGGAAGACCATCTGTGGGTAAAAGAAAAGATGTTGGACAGGTATTTGTTTGAATTATTAAGGCCATAGAAATCAATATGATTTCATTCAAATTGGGCAGAACTTAGCGCCTGCAGTCCAGTTTTTGAATTTATTGGCTGGCAAAGGATCTGACACCACTGAGCACAGTGTCATGAGCCTAATTTAAAAACACACTGACTCGGGAAGGTCTCCATTTGATGGCCCCAATGTGCAACGAAGGACAGAATGACTTGATGACTTGATGACTGATCTTGTGGGAGGAAGTTATTATTTATGGTTTTGGCTACTGTCATACTCTTGCACACAGGGCCACTGACAACTTTCACCGGGCCTGGGAAATCTGAAACCCAGTGTTAAAATAATATTTGTGGCAGTCCAGTCTATTCAATGTGGGTTTTTCTATTATTCCACTATTTCCCGCACAAGGCCTTCAATTGTTCCCATGTCTTGTGTTTGTATTTGCAAAACTATTTGCATGTTTTTTCCTGCTCCCTTAGGAAGGCCTTAAGAACACTACCATGCCTCTCTGTGAGAGGTTTTGTGCTTTTGAGCCGTTTGCATGTTTACTCTGGGGTGCATTTCTCAAAAGAAAAGTTGTTAGCCTGTTAGCAACTTCAATAGTTGCCAACGGGAAAATGCATTGAAAACAACAAAGTAGCTAATGTAGTAAGCAACTTTGGTTTCGAGAAATGCACCCCTGGATTGTTTTTCTGGATCTGTGCTAGTTTGTTCCCCATAAGGCCAACGTCCTGTGCATCTCCGTGAGTCTTTGTGAGAAGTGAGAATGATCTGGAAATGATCGTAGCATAGTCTAATTTCATAATATCAAGACCTAGGCCCAGTGGTGTAGTCTACGTAGAATGCAGGTATACAGAGTATACCCACTTCTACATTTTAGGGGCTTCAGTATACCCACTTAAAATTGATTGATCCATTGTTTAGAATAGCATAAATATATACAGTATACCCACTTAAAAAAATGCTCGAATATACAGTATACCCACTTCAAAAAAGTAGACTACACCGCTGTATTGGCCCGATTCGCACGGGACTTTAATCACCTATGGCCAATGTCGTGTGTATTTCTGAGTCTGAGGGTGGTAAAAGAGCCGTTCGGCAACCAGGAACTTGCTGGTTCAAGCCCTGCTCTGCCTGACCCCATCGATGTGTCCTTCAGCAAGATACTGTACTTAACCCCAAGTTGCTCCTAGTGTCTGGGTTGGTACCCCGCGTGGCAGCCACTGCCAACGGTGTATGAATGTAAGTGTGAATGGGTGAATGTGAGGCATACAATGTAGAACACTTTTGAGTGCTCGAAGGTGTGGAAAGGCGCTATATATAAACTCAGTGCATTTACCATTTTTGAGATGCTTTGAGTTGCCTCCGGTTGGTGTATTTGCTCTGTATTAATTCTGGATCTGTGCTTGTTTGTTTGTTCCCCACACTGAAGGTAGCCTACAGCAGACCACCTCAATGTGCATAGATCTCTGAGTCTTTTTGTATGTGACTCACTTTCTGAATCTGTGCTTGTTTGTGCATGCCCCGGAGGTGCAGACTACCACCATGTGTATCTCGGTATCCCTCAGTGGCTCGATGGTGTACACACATAGTTAGGCAGGCAGGCCCATGGATAAATTGAGCCACATAGGACTTAAGGCTCACAAGTCCCTCTCTCTGTCTCGTTTTTTGTGTGGCCCTACAGGTGCATACCACCACCATGTGTATCTCAGTATCCCTGAGTGGCTTGGTGGTGTACACAGACAGTTACCGTAGGTCAATGCATATGGATAAATTGAGCCATATAGGACTTAATGCTCACAAGTCCCTCTCTCTGTCTCTGTGTTTTTGTGGCCCTACAGGTGCAGACCACCACCATGTGTATCTTGGTATCCCTCAGTGGCTTGATGTTGTACACGCACAGCTAGGCCAATGATGCATAAATTGAGCCACATAGGACTTAGTCTTCAAATCTCTCTCTCTCTTTCTCTGTTTTTGTGGCCCTACAGGTGCAGACCACCACCATGTGTATCTCGGTGTCCCTGAGCGGCTCAGTGGTGCTGGGCTGCCTGTTCGCGCCGAAGATCCACATCATCCTCTTCCAGCCCCAGAAGAACGTGACCAGCCTGCGCTCCAAGGAGAACCGCTTCGCCACCAAGCTGAACACCGCCGGCTCCAACTACTCCCAAGGTGTCTCCCCCCTCCTCCACCACACCAACACCAACACCAACACCAACACCAACACCAACACGCAGCAATACACAGTAACGCACACGTACACACTCTCGCTCTCGTGCACACAGACGCTCGCCGCACTCCCTCTCTCCTCGTCCTTGTGCATGCAGTCCGTAACTCACACGGAGACGCACACGTTTTCTTTCTCGCTGACGCACACGCGTTCTGTCACCCAGAGCGAGAGTGAGATGATTACAGAGAAAGAATGTGAGGAAGATGACGAATCTACAACTAGAATGTAACCAAGATTACCTGTATTTTACGCATTGTACTGTACTGACAACGATATGCAGTGATTATATATGCTGTATATTCATGGCTGGATTGGCAATAAGGCATACAGGGCATTTGCCCGGTGGCCACCAGAAATTTTGGGCCCTATGAAAGATTCGAATTTTGGGCCCCTTAAGGGCCCCTGTTAGTGCTTTTGGGCCCTCTTAAGGGCTCTTGTCAGTGCTTGGGCCCTTAGAATTTGTAACATCTTTCCCCCCCTAGCGGCACCCATGCCGGTGGACTCTTGATGATTTTGATGCCTTTTGATGCCTGATTCTCCCCTAAATATAGTGGTGTCAGTCCTCATGCCACTACTGCTGACCTCTTCGAGTCAGATTTCAATATTCATTTTGGCTGTTGTGGTCAAAATAGCTCATAATAGATGACTGAAAATGTTGTCGTTGTCTCTCTCAACGCCAGGCGGACCGGTCTTGGCTGAAAACGCCCGGCCTGATTATTTGTCCCAGTCCAGCCCTGTGTACAGTATATTGATTGATATATTCATCAATCATGATTCAAAAAACACAGATGACTATTTTGTTGTTCTGTTTTGAACCATAAAACGCTGTGTTTGCCTGTGTACTTGGAGCAAGAGCAAAGGAGCTGTTGTCCGCAAGTTGCTTTCAGACAACAAGGATATAACTGAAGCAAGAACTAGCATACTTTACAAAATGGACTTACAAAGATATGCAGTGATTACATATACTGTATATTGATTGATATATTCATCAATCACAATAAAAAAAAACACGGGATTGGCCACGTTACAGTATAGTATAAAAGGGCTTTTTTATATATATTTGCTCTTTCCTTCTTTTTTGACCCACAGATGATCTTTTGTTGTCTGTGTGTTATTGTTACTGTTGCTGTGTTTTTAAACCATGCCGCCTTGTGTTTGCCTGTGTACTTAGATCTCCATCATCAATCATCCCTCCATCACCAACCCTCTCCCCCAGGTTCGGCCTCCAACACCCCCATGCCCACCGTCTGCAACGGGAGGGAAGTCGTGGACTCCACCACCTCCTCCCTGTGAACCAGGGAAACGGGAACAAAAAAAAGAGGGGGGGTATTTGGCACACAGTCTCTCTCTCTCTCTCTCTCTCTCACACACACACACACACACACACACACACACACACACACACACACACACACACACACACACACACACACACACACACACACACACACACACACACACACACACACACACACACACACAAACAGTTGTGGACTTCACCATCTCTTCCCTGTGAACCAGGGAAACGAGAAAAAGAAAGGGGGGGGGGGGTTGGCACACACTCTCTATCTCTTCCACACACACACAAAAATGCACATGCACACACAGATTAATCATCGATGGATGTTGACAATGGATCTTGAAGATGGAACCAGGAAAACCTGTGAACCAGGGAAAGGAGAAAAAAAAGAAGGGGGTGGGGGGTTGACACACTCTCATACACACACAGATTAACTGTTGATGGATGCTTACAATGGATCCTGAGCATGGATGCTGAGGAGGAGTGGAGAAGAGGAATGGGTGAGGGCACGTGGGCACTGATACACACACACACACACACACACACACACACACACACACACACACACACACACACACACACACACACACACACACACACACTGTCGATGGATGCTTACGATGGATACTGAACATGGACGCAGGGCATGTGGGCACTGACACATACACATGCACACACCATGTCAACCGTCGATGGAAGCTGAAGATGGAGGATGCTGAAGATGGATGCTGATGAGGAGTGTGTCGGGAACAGAACTGGGTGAGGGTACTACTACATGCGCGCACACACACACACACACACACACACACACACACACACACACACACACACACACACACACACACACACACACACACACACACACACACACACACACACACACACACACACACACACACACACACACACACTAACCGTCTGCTGACATTCCCTGCTATGGATGGTGTAAAACTAATCTGACTCTCGCCACATGAATGAGTTCCTCCTTGCTCCACAAACTCTATTGCCTCTTCTCCACTGCCGGGTTTCAGGTAGGCCTACAGCTCGACACAGCGTGACTCGGCCGCCACTTTTGGCTTTTCAAATAGGCACTACACATCTCAATCGTATAGCACAAAGTGGCGGCCGAGTCGTGCTGCGTCGAGCTGTAGGCCTACCCGAAAACCGGCAGTGGAAAAGAGGCATATCTGGATCTATGCTAGCCATAGGCATAGCTTTCTAAAGGTGTGGTTTTAATTTTGGTTTTATTTTATTTAAAAATTGCCTTTATTTGACAGGAAAGAGAAGGTAGTGACAGGAAGTGAGTTGGGAGAGAGACGGGGAAGGGTCGGCAAGGACCCGGGCCGGGAATCAAACCCGGGTCGGCCACATAGCAAACGTGTGCCCTACCATATGCTCCACGGTAGGGCCAGTTTTTATTTATTTTTAAATCCTTGCAAGAGGTTGGGAAAACACTTGTATACATGTGACTCATTTTGAAATGAGTGGCTGTTTTAACGACTCACAGATTCGAAAAACAGGTAGAATTATAGAATCAATATCGATGACTGAGTTCATGCAAGCAGCCAACCTGTCACGCTTCACTTATTTATGATTTTGGACGGGTCGAATCTGACCCTCGTATGAGCTCTTGAAGCAGAGCGGACTGCGCAAGGGTCTGGCGAGAGTCAGGCTAACACACACACACACACACACACACACACACACACACACACACACACACACACACACACACACACACACACACACACACACACACACACACACACACACCAACTTTACTCTGACGACTCCCTACAACTGCCTACAATGGTTGCTGAAGTGAGCGAGGAGGAAGAGGTCCTTCGACACCCCCCAATGTTGGCCTATCTCCTCTCATATGAGACTTGCGCACCAGACTGAAGCTAAGAAGAACCAGGGAGACTGAGCCCAATGCTTCTACATACTAAGAAAGCAGCTATCAATGTGACTTATTACTACTGTACTGAACGATGTACTGTACTCTATCCTAACCTGTGTAGTTTTGACATGTTAACTTTTTATCTGTGAAACACTGGGTTATGCTGACTTGAAATTTAATATAATAAAATAATAATAATACGTTGTGGAAATAAAAAAAAACATGAAACGTTAGGTTGTTTAGATTCTGTTTGGCTTTATGTGAAGAACAGTCTTATTCTCCGCTGAGGAGGCATGCAGTATGGTAGTTGTTTGTGTTGGCTTAGCTAGCTGGCCAATTCGTTAAGCTAAGCCCAGGGCCGGTTCTAGTCAAGTTGGTACTCTAGGTCAGTGTTTCCCAACCAGGGGTATGTGTACCACTAGGGGTACGCGAGCACACTGCAGGGGGTACTTCGAAAAGATATTATTATAACAAATATATGGAGCAGTCACATCAGGACAGGGAAAGTGATATAAATCATGAATTAGGGGGTACTCATGGCACAACAAAGAGGTTTATATGGAGCAGTCACATCAGGACAGGGAAAGTGATATAAATCATGAATTAGGGGGTACTCATGGCACAACAAAGAGGTTTAGGGGGTACGCGAGACAAAAAAGGTTGGGAAACACTGCTCTAGGTGAGCACCACTCCTTTCTGTGGAGTTAGAAATTATCTTTAAATATCGTGTCCTACATCTGATCAAGCACAGCTGAACTAGTACTTTTGTACATAGGCTACTGAGTGCCCATGAATACTCGTTGTCAATGTAAAGGTTAATACTTTAACTCGCTTAACATTCTAATTGTGTGGGACTTGGCGCCCCCTAGGCGACCGACCTGTCTGCCTATGCCTAGAGCCGGCCCTGGCTAAGCCAACCGCGTGGACTGCGCCTGTTATGGTTATTGCATTACAGTACGTAGCACTCTGTATGGCTGTAAGTTTCCATGTCCCATGATTCCCTGTGATCTGGTTCGGTTTGCACTGAGGCATGCACTGCAGAAGCCTCATTAACTGTGTAGATTTCTGCAGATTGGTTTTGTTTGTGTGTGTGTGTGTGTACTGTATGTTTTTTGTTAAGGTGAACGGTAGGGGTTGAAGGGGATCACAACATAGACATATTTATATAACATAGGCGTGACATAGGCGTCCTATGATAGGCCTACTATACATAGAAAATATTCATAGTAAGTCTATGGATCACACAGATCATTCCAGACTCTTTTGGAGTCTTTTTCAGGCCACTAAAAACTCTCTGCTGTCATTGAAAACTACTGCTGTTATTTTTTTTTTCAACGCCATCAACTGACCAAGACCCCTTAGAGCAGGGGTGTCAAACATACGGCCCGCGGGCCGCATCCGGCCCGCGGGAGGGTTCCATCCGGCCCGGATGTAAAAAAAAAAAAAAAAAAATTTTTTTTTTTTTTTTTTTTACTTTTTTTTTTTTTTTTTTAAATGAAATAACCGAAATGCGCAATTACGGCCCTCGGGGCAAAATCGAAACCTGCATGACATTAACCCAATGGTCCCTCTGTTACACTGTATATATGTAGTAAAGTGCACATCACACTTCTATTATAAATAGTGAATTTGTACTGTAACAGGCATTTCATAAAGCTCATATATTATAGACCTCATATATAGAGATAAAATGTTAATACTTCTTATTCTTATTGTATTGGTATTGGTTGTAATTAAATAATAAATATAATAGGATTTGTATTGGTTCCTATTAAGCTCAAACTGGAAACGGGATGTTAGAATGCGTGAAAATGCAGGAAATTGCATACGAGAAATACAAAATTTTCTGGGGGTAAACCACCAGACCCCCTGCCAAAATGAACTGTCCCATATGTAATTCATTGACGGTTGCCAATGAATTAATGAAGGAAATTTTGCATAGGATTATCAGTATTGCATTGCTTTCTACATATTCAACACACTTAAAACGTGATAGTACTGAACACTAATCCTCTGCTTTACGTTTTTTTTTTTTTTTTTTTTTTTTGCGATGATGTTACTAATGCGGCCCGCTTGAGGTCCACATGGGTTGTATGCGGCCCCCGGACCAAAATGAGTTTGACACCCCTGCTTTAGAGGCTTGGGGCCCTAAACCTTTGCCCGTGTTGCCTGACGGCTATACTTTAACCTCTGAGGATCATTTCCCAACACAATAATTGCTAATTATGTTCGCTTCTTTGTTGGTAGTAGCCTAATGACCGTTGCCAAACAAAGTTGTCTAATGTTACTGCCTGTCAATTACGGTGTTGGGAAACACGGTCCTAGGTAGAGTGGAGGGGTGGGGTCATTTCTCTGAATGCTGCCATGTAATATAAAATAATAAAATATATTATAACATTAAGACTTATAGCACCAGGGGGGTCACACACTTGTTTCCATGAGTGGGTGCATCCTCCCTGAGTGCTGTGATGCAAACATCCTGCCGTCTTATATTGAGCTAGTGTAGAGCAGAGAAAGTAACAACTACTGTATATCCAATAGTAGGATATTTTCCTCGTTTTGACAATGTTTAATGAAATGAAATGAATTGTGTTCTTACTTTTTTTGTTTCCTTCTTAAGTGTAGGGTATTATGTTAAGTGTTTAACATAGAGTTCAGTGAATAAGTCAGTGCTTTCTTGTAATTTAAATTGCAAAATAAACTTTTGTAAATGAATAAGGCTCCATGGTGCATTATTTCTATGGCCCCCACACACAGCACTTTAGATGATGGTGTGTGGATTACACTGCATGCTTCTGCCTCATAGAAATAGAAATATTGCCTGGATCTGAATTAATCTGATCAAGCATCAGTGCTGAAAAAAGCTGCCGGGGATTTACATATTTAAAACACAGCAAATTATCCAAGCATTTTATCTAACAAGATACCCCCCCCCCAACACACACACACATCTCCCCTCCACACATCTCCCCTCCCCTCCCCTCTTTCCCTTTTCCACATGCTCCTTGTGCTAATTATGAAGACTATTATTAGTCCCTGTCAAATCGGTCTCCATATCTCTCTGGTGGAGCCCTAGCTTGACATCAGCTCATAGACATACAATAAAAATAAATCACACTAGATACGTAAGCCATCTTTAACTTGATGCGGGAGAGGTTGAGACGTAACGGTTAAAAGGTACACTGTGCAGGAAATGGTCAAAGGGTACTGCAACTATGCTGCTCATTGGAACTGGGCTGCCTATTGCCAAATTTGATCTTTTCATGAAAGTTTACAAAGTAATAAAATAATAGTATCGTATGAATACTTAGAATTTCATGGTGGTGGTAAGTATTCTTGAAAAAGGTAACATTAGTGAATGGGTAGCATGGATTCTGGAAATAAAGAACTAAAAATCTCACACAGTGTCCCCCACTTTGTGTTGTAATCACACAGTTGTGGTTACAAATCCCATACCCTGTAAGGAAGCAGTGGGTAATGTCAAGAGTCTTTAAGCAAGACACAGAGACCCCATGTTAGTCCAGGGGCTGCAACCAGTAGCCGCAACTAAATGTCTGTGTGCATTCCAATATGCAGACTTGCATCCTGCACTTGTGCTTGCGGCCTTGTACCAGGAAGTAATACGTCATGATGACATCACTGACAACAGCATTGTATTTCAATATCTTGCAGAAGCTCAATTGTAAAGTAATTTTCTCATTGGCAATCGGGATGGTGAATGAAAAACTGTCCCCCAAAAACTGTTGTGGCTAGGCTGACAGCTAGGAAACTTAATTGTTTTCTCCATGGAGATGGGGCAAGGTCACAAGCACAAGTGGAGGACAGGAGTGTGCATGTTGGAATGCACCCTAAAGGGTGGTTTATGCCTCGAGATCAGCGTCACTGCATCATGATGCAGTGAGCCGCGCAGTTAACGTAGTGAAGCCCCCCCCATCACGCAGGTACTCTGGGGCACCTCCCCAAAATTGTGTCTCGACGCAGGGAGCGACGGCGTGAAAGGGCGAAAATAGGTCTCTGATTGGTCCTCTCGACCAGCCTGCTCTGTCCTCGAGTCGAGAACAAGCGCTACTTCCTTGTTCTAACCTTCGTCGGTCTACGGACTGTGAGCTCTTCATTAAATAAGTTGCCCGTGCTTTGTTGTTTGATTTATTTACACGAACCGAAGACAACACATGCGCTTGCAAGTTACGACGCTGAAGTTATTTGGACAGTTGAACAGTGGTTCCGAGGTCGAGGAAACATTCCGCTTTGTCCTCGACAAATGAGCCACTTCTTTGTTCCAAACTACTACTGTGGCTGCCAGTGCGATCAAACATGCACGTGATATAAAGATTTAATGTTTCATTTTCATTCTCGTCGAGTCTGTGATGCTAAAAAACAACCGACACGTCTAGTTTACTCTTTGTATTGAAGGCAGTTTCAGCGTGGAATGACATCGCGCAGACCGTGCTTCAAAACAGGGCATAAACAAGAATTAACTGCATCATGGCTGCGTCAAAGCTCACTCTGTGGCACAAGTAGGAAGCATAACTGAGCCTTAAGTCTAAATGTGTCATGTTTTGGACGAGAGTGGAAGTGTGTAATGGTGGAGGTACTGGAGTATATTGAAATAGAATCGGGGCACTACATTGTAGTTTCACTTATCGAATACTGCTAATTTTTTCTCTAAAATTATTTTTTATATTTTTGGGCATTTAAGCGTTTTTTTCCCCCAGACAGTTTTCAGCTCAGGAAATGACTGGGAGAGACGTGGGAGGACCAGGATATGACCACGGGCCGGAATCGAACCCTTGTGGCCGGATGACCGTACAGTGCCTTGGTTGTGGCTTGATGGAACCCTATATGGTTCTAGAACCATTATGGTTCTGGATCCCAGTCACTGATAAGTAGGCCTTAGTTTGATTTTTACAGTTCTGCCAGCAACAGTTCACACCCAATAAGCTTCATTCTCACACTTACGCAAGTTACCATAACTTCAGTCTAATGAATTTTCAAGTCTTTTTCGATCTTCTTACTAAATTCCCTACATTTAGAACAATTTACTCTGTCAAAAAGCAATTCAACAATCATGCAATTGAAACAAACAAACAGGCCGATTACATCTTTCTCCTTGGACAGGATAATGAACGGCTACCATCTTTTAAAGTTAACTTTGTTTGCAGCTGTTGCTGCAGCTTGTTAGCTCTGGTTGCACATTAGCTCACTGAGACTAGCACGCCGCTCTGCTGGCAACTGACAGTTTCAATAGGCTTAGCTCCGCCCCTTCAATCACCCGCTGTGAAACATCTGGTAGAAGGAGATGATCTTACAGGGTGTACGTTTCCACACCAACTCACTGGTGTTCAGCGCTGCTGAATTCACGTGATCACACGCACGCAAACACATGCACACAGCTGTTATACCCAAATTAAATAGTACCAGTCATACTATTGATATGAATTACCTTTGAAGAGTAACAATAACGTAATTGGAACTTCAGAAAAAAAAAATGTGCATTCTCACCTTATTCACGCCTAATTCTTTTTAAAGGGTTAAGAATCCTCTATTTCTGTGACAAAGCTGATCAACATCACCACATGACGAGTTTTTTTTTCTCAACATAGAATTTAATTAGCCCCTCAAGGGACTAAATAATGCACATCATTTACAAAGGCAAATAAACCAGATGAATAAACAAAAAAACGCAGTTCTTCAAAAGTGATGAACTCCCTCATTCATACATACAAACACAAGAAGGCTATGACACAAGCAGCAGTGGTGGCGGCGGCGGCGACGACGACGGCGGACCCTCAACGTTCCTCCTGCTCCACCTCCTCCGCCGCGTCTGTGGCCGTCGGTACTTCCGGATCTTTCCTTTTCAGAGGTATGATGTACAGTCCATTTTTGGCTTCCTTTAGTCTCCACCACCTGCCAAGCCTGATTTTTGGCACACACACACAAGCGCGCGCGCACACACAAGCGCGCGCGCACACACACGTCAAATAGGAGTCCCCACATTTTCTCCCAAAGTACAGTGTTCCAATGAACATGAATAAATGGTGACACCTTGTGGTAAAACCAGAGACGGTGCAGTTAGAACCTAGGAAATATTTGGTATAACAATTGACAGCGCAGTGTTAAAGCTCAGCTTGATGGTTTATTTGAGCCTTATTAACATTGAGTAAGCTCACACTCCAGGTGACAGGTGAATAAAAACAACTCTGTGATGTAACGGACATAGTTTAGAATGGCCTCTATGTAACTCCTTACTTAATTCTCAAGAAATGCGGGCCTAGTGGTTAAGGAATTAGTCTCGACTGATCAAGAACTGAAATGCCATTGGGCATGGCACCTAACCCCTAATATCGCTCCAGTAACCAATGGACTGTAACCAATACCCTGAAACGTATTCACGTTAAATTGCTTTGGGAAAAAGTCTGAACTAAATGTGAAGCAAACAGGTAATTGCATACCAGACAAAAAAGAACAATAGGGCTCTTTTGGCAGTCTATTGACACACTGGTGTCTGATATTTATACCAGGCTGCCCAATTATCCTTAACTTGTCATGCTGCTCGATTTTACACAAGTTCACTACTGCGCGTGATGCCATCAGTGGCAGTAATTGTTCCTATTTAGAGTGCCTGGCATATGTACTGACAAGTATAAGTGAGCAAAACACGCACACAGAAGGAGAACGCTCAAGGAAGCTGTGAGGCGAGGAGCTGTTTACAAACTCCAAATGCCAAAAGCAGACGGGCCCTTTCAGTAGAATGCACCAACCCACCTGTGTTCTTGTCCAACACCTGCCACGAGGAACTTTCCGGAGTTGGCAAACTTTAAGCTGTTCACAAAACCCACCTTAGAGAAAGAGAAGTGAAATCAGCAAAAAATGTATACATAATTATGGACCATATATAATTCCTGGAGCTTGTTAAATACTCCACTTCAAAAACTTGCCCAAACAATCATTACTAACTTACAACAACACAAAAACTCTTTCCCTATTAAGTCATTGAAGTCTGTCTTAGGTCTCATTACCTCGGGACTACTTAATCTGTCTGTAAACCACAGGACACAAAGCCAATATGTCTTGAGGAACAAGATGTTCCTATTTGGAAAACTTTGAGCTGTATGTTGTATGACTTATAATATATCACCATAAATGGCACTATAACATTGATGTGCATTATAGACCGTTAAGCAAGTGTCATCTGAATCCACAGGTCTTACCAAAGGGATGGAGAAGAGGGGCTCTAAACCTCTGTACCCTTGGCCGCACTTCCACAACTGCACCTTGGAATTATGGGAACCTGTGGGCAGAAGAGAGAAGAAGGGAACGTCAGAGCTCTGGTCTCCACATGAACTACACATTGAGGTAGGGGTAGCGTTGCATATGGGCAACTGTATATGGGAGGATGAAGTGGTGGATTCTGCCCAACAAAGGCAAAGTGCAGTAACTATGCCCAATGTTAAGAAATTCTCATTAAAATTGAGGAAAAATGGCCTTCAAACCTTTGGTATTAGTGTGAATATTGTAGTTACTGTAAATCGGACATTGCAATATCTCTAAAACGGGACACAGTCGGATCAAAAGGCTTTGTCACAAGATAAAATATGTACTTTAGGCAGTATCAATGGTATCAATCAGGGGGTTGCAATGACAGTCATTGTCTGAATGGGGTGGGGGGGGAGTGACTGTACTAGTAATTGTGTGGGTTAGGGTCTTCAGCAGTAGTCTCGTGCAGTCATGGGTAAGCGGTTAGGGCGTCAGACTTGTAGCCCAAAGGTTGCCAGTTTGACTCCCGACCCACCAGGTTAACCAGTGCTCTCCCCCATCCTCCTCCATGACTGAGGTACCCTGAGCATGGTACCGTCCCGCCGCACATTTGGGGTTGCCCCCTTGCAAGGGTGAGGCATAAAATGAAATTTCGTTGTGCGCAGTGTGCAGCATACCTGTCAACCATCCCTAATTCCCCGGGAAACTCCCTAATTTTGACCCATTTCCCGATTTGATTTTTTCCCCGGAAATATCCCAGATTTTTCACATTATCAAAAAACACCGTCGGTCCAGTAGGCTATTTAGGCTACCCACGGCTCTGTCCGACGAACCACACCCCCTCTTGAAGAGAGAGACACGGGGTCTTGCTTATCAAGCTACCTGCCAGAAGACGGTATGCCAGATACCACCAAGAATTTAAGTTCCTTAAAAATACGAGCCGTCAACCTCGAGCTCCGTAGCGCTTGTGCGCCCACTCTTTTCCTCAGAAACCGTCAGTTCATGCAACGCATAAAACAGCCTCGGAACAGCGAATCATGCGATTGACCTAATCACAACCTGTATCAGCACGAAGTTTTGCACGAACAGACAACTTGTGCGACAAAACAACAAGAAGAAACTCATTGCGCTAATTTCATTGTTTAGTTTTCATTGCATTGATTCCCCACGCTATAAAACGTGTGCTGAGGGAGTTTCGACATGGAGCTGTCTTTGCACGCGCGAGTTGTGAAAAGCAGAGTAGAACGCACCGTCCGATCTGTCTCTGTCATCCCGTTGACTGTCAAAATATGGCCTTTAGAACATTTCCCGGATTTTGGCTTAAAATATGGGAATTTTCCCGGATTTTGGGAGCTCAAAGTTGACAGGTATGGTGTGCAGTGAACACTTTGTGTGCTGTGGAGTGCTATGTCACAATGACAATGGGAGTTGGAGTTTCCCAGGTGGGCTTTCGCTTTCGGCTAGTGCTGTGTTGGGTTTCATTTTGAATTAGTAGTGTGTGGTATGGAGGGGTTTGTTATTTGTACTAATGGTGTGTGGGGTGTGCAACCTGAGGCACCTGAAGCCACCGTGTCTGAGTTGACCATGGCGACCACAGAGGAGACCCAACAGGGGTTTGTATTAGTTGTGTATGGTATGGAGAGGCTTGTATTTGTATTAGTAGTGTGTGCTACAGTATTAATCGTGTGTGCTATGGAGGGGCTTGTACTGTATTTGTATGGGTATTATTTGTACTATTAGTAGTGTGTGCTATGGAGGGGTGTGTAACCTGAGGCACCTGAAGCCACCGTGTCGGAGTTGACCATGGCGGCCACAGAGGAGACCCAGCAGGGCTGCTCCAGGCCGGGCTCGCCCCTCTTGCCGTGGGCCATCTTCACCGTCGTCAGGGGCTTCTTCTTATTCACCGTCCACACCGCCACAGAGCTGCAGGGAGACACAGGAGGGGAGAGAGCACACACACACACCAAGGATACAGTTAGCACAGAATGTGTATGAAAAGTGTAATTTTCCCAAACCGAATGTCTCATTAACTTACATGCAACATCGGCTAGCTTAAATGAACAGTCCATGCTTCATCCACGGCTGTTTGGCTATATTATTTGAACAGCCGACAACACAACATGTTTTCAGCGTGAACAACGCGTGTCTACAGGTTCTTGTTTTTCGATTCTTCCTTCCCAACATTACTTGACTTATCCCCCAATACTTTCCCCCAAAAAGGGGCATAACGCACATGGCACACGTCACGCCGGTTACATGTATACACTAGGCTGTAGAGCAATAAACTAGGCTGAAGAGGTATACACTAGGCTGAAGAGGTATACACTAGGCTGAAGAGCTTACCCATCATCTCCTCCTGTCACCATGTGCTCCTCATTAATCAGCTGAATGCAGTCTATGGAGCTCCTGAACACACAACACGGAAAACAGCACATTAATTACTAGCACACAGTACCACCAATTGTCTGAAAATGAAATATCCATAAAAAGTCCTGCTTGATGATGGAATAAGTGCGAAATCCAAACGGACAGAGACTGGCTAGCTTAAATGCTAGCTAGGGAATGTTTATCCAGATACATGACTAGGCTGATGGAAGCAAACACATATACAGCTGCAGAAAAAAATTGAGACTACTTCAAAATGTTTCGTCTGTTTTTTTTGATAGGTTTGTGTTTGAGTAAAACAAACATTGTCATTTCATTCTGTAAACTGCAGACTACATTTCCTCCAAATTTGAAAAGAGAGATATTGTCATTTACCGCATTTATTTGCAGAAAATTACAAATAGTCAAAATCACACACAAGATGCAAAAAAGGCAAAGAAAACAAGTTGATATTCACTTTAAAACAACATACGTAGAAATGTATGTTTCAACTTAAGAAGAGTTCAGAAATCAATATTTGGTGGAATAAGTTTGATTTTTAGAGACAGCTTTCGTGCGTTTTGGTCTGCGTGGGTAAAATATATACAGTAACTACTCACTCGTGGCCGTGGAACACCAGCTGGGACTCCTCTGCGATCTTCCAGACGCGTACAGTGCGATCACGACCCCCCGCCGTCACACACCGCTCACGACTCATACAGTCCAGACCAGTGATGGCATCCTGGTGACCAAACCTGTACACACGCACACAGAAGTTAATTTCACTGATGCACTCACATTATGCAGGGGTGGGGAACCTTTTTCATTCGAGGGGCCACTTCAAATACCTCCAAGGGCCGTACTATGAACACAAACCTAGAAAAGGTGGGGTCCGTTTTAAAGCCGGCTGCCTTCAACATAAGCCGAAAGTGGCAGGGGAAATCTTGGTTCATAGTACGGCCCTCTGAGGAATTTTATGGCCCTTTGTGGAATTTGAAGTGTCCCCCCCGAATGAAAAAGGTTCCCCACCCCTGGGCTAAAGCATATTTAAAATAGACAACATGTTTCCACATGAAAATGTCTCAAAATAGGGGTCCACTAGGGTGCGGGGCCGACCGTTGAGTCAGTTCTGCGCTGCTAATTATGAGGTGTCCCTTTAAGCAAAAAGCGCCCGGGTCCTATTTCTTTCCCTGACCAGCCCTGGCCTGCATTATACATTCACATTTTCTAACTATAAGGAAGGCCGCAACACTTACAGAGTCTCCACGTAGGCGTTCTCATCAGCATTCCACACTTTGATGGAGCGATCATGCGAGGCACTGTACAGATCGTGGGTACCTCTCCTGAATGCCAGCCCCTACGACAGATGGAATATTATTATGCAACACTTCAAAAAGGGACTCTATGCTACATTTGTAAGGTTAATAAATCTTGTTGTTATATCAGAAGATGGGAGGATGATGCTAGAATGATTATCTTGTCCATTGTTTGTATTTGTTGTTTTTGATGTTGGGGGACATGCTACCAAAAATTCCTATCAACTTTGTTGACATGGCAAATAAACTCTTGAACTTGAACTTGATTATATTGCGACTCAATGATGTCAGACATCCATGGTTCTGACTGCTCTTGGCTACTGTACATTTGGCAGTCAGCATTTCATCCTCATGATAAAACGCCTCAAAACAAAAAGTTGCCTCTAGAGTCCCTTTAACAAAGGAAAGGCACAGATACAAAGCAAGCCAGTGTTACATTTCTCAAAAGCATCTCTGCTAACCAGTAAGCAAATTACTAGGTCTCCAATGGGAAATTACATTGCAGCCAAGTAAGTTGCTAACTTAGTTAGCTACGATGTTGTGGAAAAACGCCCCAGAGATACAAAAAAAAGGATAACAGAAACACGTGTTAAGACTTACTGAGACGGGGCCTCTGTGACCGGTGAATTCGTACAGGTGTTTACACGTGGCTGCCTCCCAGATCATGATCAAGTTGTTCATGTCTCCTGTAGCCTGGCAGAGAGGAACAAAACGGTACAGAAGAATCTCTACAGGTGACAATCTAACACGTGTCCTGAGGAAGGCCGACAGGCCGCAACGTTGTCATATTAAAAACTTGTTTATTTAACTCGAGAGGGTGCGGCACTTCTCTCCTACTGCAAGTGTTTTACTGGTTGCCAGCACCTTTGTTTCTGGTGTGCGTTTTGCACCTCTACTCATCAGAGAAGAATCTTTAGTCATCTGGAGGGTTCATCCACAACCCCATTGGCATTTCCCACAGTCCACAAGACGTACTACGTACTGTACGCGAAAAACTAAATCTGCACAGTAGGCTTGTTCAACATTACTTCAATATTTAAAGCAATACATTTGACATGGATCGCAATTACCGCACAATATTGTCTCAATGATTCTGTACCACACCATAAATATAAAAACATAATGCAATAACTTCAAGTTGGTGGCTTTTTCCCAATCACTCAACTAGCCTGTCACTTCCACAACTGTGACTGAGCCAAGGCTCCCGTGGTTACCCCAGTCCTTGTGTAACAAAGAAAAAAGCATGCACGTCAGTCTAAAAAAAATTGGCTGCAGGAGTAGCAAAGTGTCATGAAAGCTGAAAATAAAATCTGCAACATCAAGCTTCCATTTCTTACTTTAATGTGACGTTTCGGGCAGCATTCCCTTCATCAGACAAGTCCGATGGAGGGCATGCTGCCAGAAACGTCACATTCATTCATATTCATACTCCAATGAGTCCTTACCCGGTAGTACTCAAAGTAGCGTCCCTGTACACAACCACTGTCCAGGTGCTGGTGATGTGCAGTAAGAGTAATCCAAGTAAATGAAGTATGAATCACCGCACACTGACCAGTATTCTTTGCTGGTAGTTTATTTGAGTCCTTACCAGGTATTTGCCATCGGATGAGATGGCCATGCAGAGGACATGAGCCGTGTGGCCCACGTGCCTGTCCTCCGTACCCTTCCTCCCTCCTGGCACTTTGTGGACCTTCCTGCCCGTCTCCACTTCCCCTGCAATGGTAAACGGTAACGCGGGTCAGTTCACGAACAGAATGCAGCAACACCATGCAACATACGTGAGTTATACATACAGACTGCAATTCCAGACATTAAATGCAACCACTAGCCTAGCTAGTCCTGGTGTAACAAGTTGAATTTTTTGTGTGTGTCAAATACACAACTCTGCATGCAGTGAAATGATGAAGGAGTCTCCGGTTCAGAAAGTTAAAACCATGCCACACAATTCTATCCAACCAACTCTGATCAGATCGGACAGGTAGACTTTTCAGCGAAACCATGTGTTCTAGAAGGAAACTGTGACAGGGTTTTGCTATAGGACATATTTCGTATACATAGGTTTTTTTTTAAACACTGTGCTGTGAGGAGGGGCAAGACACTGGCAGCCAACCACGTGAGCCAAAGCAGAAAATGAGAACCCATGTATATAGAACCATCTCGACACTGTCCAAGGTTACCCTTCCACTCAAGCAAAGCAGGATGGCAAACAAGTACTGTATACTGGGTATACATTGCAATATGGCTTACATTTGATGATGGAGCAATCTTTGGCAGCTGAGAAGATGTGCTTGTCGTCGGGAGTGATGACCAGGCAGGTGACGGGCAGCTTGTGACCTCGTAGGAGCTGTATCTCCGACGCCTCCGGAGGGACCAACTGCAAAATGACAGCACAGATGATACACACCAGGGAATACAGATGCACCAGCCAGAGAATGCAGAGGATTACAATCCCTCTATCGCGATAACAAACCTGTCATGAGTTGATAATAACCCACATATGCATGACAAGTCAGATGAATTCAAATTAGTCACTCACTTCTTTGCCAATCAGTCGCTGCAGCTTCCCTCGCTGCTCCAACTGCAGATCAACCACAAAAAATAAACTGAGAGTTAGTGTGTGGTATATAACATGAGGGCAGATTTTTATCCAGTGACTTACAAAACAGGACGTCGAGAGCATCAAAAACATGTCCTGAATGAGAGTGTCAGTCATTAACAGTTGGAAACCTTCAATTTAGAGTGAAGTGACAGGCTGCATTACCACGTCATCCTGTAGTCTTCCTGCAATCAGGTCTGACTCGAAGTCATCCTCCTCAGCTTTCTTCTCCTCTATACAGAACAGACAACAATACAGCGTGAGCAAGCTTTACAGTAGTCACCCACAGAACAGGTAAAAGTGGCTTATTTAAAATGGCATAGGCTACACAAGACATCACTAGGAAATATACTCACCCTCTTCCCTTAGTTGATCAAGATACAACTTGGCCAAGCGTAGTTTCTTCTCCTGTGCAGTCTCTTCGATTTCCTCGTCTCCATCTTTGCGTTGCTTTTTGACCACTTGATCACTACAACAACAGAAAGGTAATTTACGTGCCACAACGTTGCTGATACTCAGACGAAAAATAAAATCTGAAAAGGGGGTAGCTGATGGCCATGATGAAACCACTTCTCACCTTTCATTCTCTGAATCGCTGGAAATTTCTTCATTTAGGCGTTTGCTAAGTTTGGATTGACGTTTGCCAGCCTCGCCATCGCCCTGAGACGCAGAGATCAGAGAGCACAGAGATACCGGTAAGTAACGTAGCATGCTAACATCAGCTTAACTTCTTGCAACATGTATGAAGGGTGATGCGCCTTCTACACTGCAAGTAAAATGACATTGAAACACGGACGCCTCTTTACTGTCATAGCATTGTAGGAAGCAAAAGCCCTCGACACTGTAACTTTTAAATGGGTGCCAAACAATTTACTGGTAACTTTGTTGACAAATGTTTGAGTAGAAATGGGTGGCTACATGGTCCAGTTGAAGCTTCTTACCTTGCGTCCCGGGCCGTATGTCTTTTCTTTTGACGTGGAAATCTTCGGGTTACCCTTATTCTTTAAGAAAAATGACATGATGAAAACAAAGAAAACGGTATAAATATAGTTAACTTAATGTAACGAAATCAGCATTTCTCCCATGCTCTGGGTGCATTCCACATGTGAGTTTTCTGTGACTTCTTTGTCTGAGTTTACGTTGCATGCTTCAGTCGTTACTGCCATCTGGTGGGCTGGTGTATGAAGTGCAAGGCCTGTCGTTGTAAATGTGTAGTAGGCCTACTCCACCTGCAGATGGTGCTAGATGTCACAAACTCGAAATTGGCATACGTTTGGGGGCTTTATTTTTATCCCAGTATTAAAATGGCAAGACAGCTGCGATACAGGCATTTGTTGTTGGCTCAGTGAAAAACTATAATTATCTATTTGAATGGAGCCTTGTTTTTAAACAGAGCTCATGGCAGTGGCCAGTGTAGCCTAGGGAGTAACACATTATTAAAAGTAGCCTAATTAATTACTGTAATGCATTAATTTATTTGTTAGACGTTGCAGGGTAAATTACAGTGCTAGTAACTGAAGTTACAATGCATTTTACTGTAACCTGAGTATGAGAGAGTTAAATTGAACGGGCACATTTTCACTTCTCCACTTCACCTCTCTCATCCTCCTCCCCTCTGCTCCCCACCCCCTCTCTCTCATCCACTCTCCTTCAATCCTCCTCCTCCAATCCTCCCAGCTGTCAGCAGCAGAGTGGCACAGTTCAGTTCAGTTGAGTCCAGTGAGGTGCGTCTCTTCTACCTTACTCCCATCCATGATCCATACCTCTATCCATCCCTCTGGTTTGCTCTTGTCCCTGCCCACCTGGTCAGCACCGTGAGCCTGTCATAGCAGGAGCACCCACAGCGACTCCCTATACACACAGAGAGCCCTACAGAGAGGACTGGATGTGCCATCGACAGACGACTACATTTGAGGAGTCAGCACAGGAGTACAGGAGAGATCTCCACTCACTCTCTTCCTC
>NC_085870.1:20955558-20983058 GCF_034702125.1 Engraulis encrasicolus
CCACTCGGCCACGGCTGCCCCTAAGGGATATACCACCCCTGGGCAGTGTTGCAAAAACAAAAGATCAGCTTAAGTCGCTGAAAAGTTGGTAGAAGTCGCTAGATGACGTCATGATGATATGTGTGACGTCACAGTGTCACGCACGCCACGCTGATCTGTAGAAAACGTGCCCACACTCTAGGGCTGTAACGATATTGTATCGAACCAAGAAATCATGATACACAGAGTCACGATACTGTATCGTGATACACCCTTTTAACGTTTTGATACCCATTAGCCCAGAAAACAACCACATGATTTGAAGTGATAGTGCTTCCAAGCACTATCATTACTATATAGAAACTTTTTAAAAGTATTAGTAGCCTCTTGTAACCTATTCTACCTACAAACTATTATAGTTTTTATTCATAAAGTTTATAATGTTGGCGTGAAATCGTGGGGTGTATCGTAGCTTAGGTCATTAATCGTGATACAAACCGAATCGTGAGTTGAGTGTATCGTTACAGCCCTACTACAGGCGTACGTTCATAATACAAATGGGCAGTGCTAGCTACTTTTTGGAGATCAGAGCTATCTGTAGCCCTGCTTCACCGTGAGAAACGCTTCTGATGGCGGTGCAGCGTTACAATTATGTTGAAAAATAATGATTTTGTCAAGGAAAAGTCGCCAGATGCACCAAAAAGTCGCTAAGTCGCTAGATTAAGTTTTTAGTCGCCAGGGACGTCAAAAAGTCGCTAAATCTATCAACAAAGTCGATCATTTGGCAACACTGCCCCTGGGTCAAATTGAGTGTCACCCCACAGCCCAGAGACTTGGCTGAGTGGGTGGAAGCATTTTCGAAGCAACCCAGCCATTGTCCAAATCTATCAGCAGTGACCATAGCTCAGTGTAACGCAGTAGCTAGCTGCAGTGTGTTACATGCTGCTATTCTATTCCGACATGCCGCTATTCCAACATTAATGTCTAATGTTGGAATACCGCCACGTTTCCCACCGAGTTATGCCGTTGGTTTTGGTTTTCCCCACACGTATTCAGTAAATAGCTTGTTTCCTGTTTTTCTTACTATAGGGACAAGAACAGGAAGTTCTTCAGCTCCAGATCCAGCAGGAACAGTACGGTTCCTCCTCCTCATCCTCCTCCTCCTCTTCCTCCTCAGCTGCTGTGTTCTGCTGCTCGCTGCGCTGGGGCCGCGGGCGCCACTGCTGGGGTTTCTCACTGCTCTTCGCCAGCCTGTGCTTCTGTGTGCCCGCCACCGTTATCCTGGCCGTCTACGGCAACGTGTACAAGGTGGCGCGGGTGGCGGCGCGCCAGCAGAACTGCCCCGTGCCCAGCTGGGCCTGCAACAACAACCCTCCCAGCACTACTATTAATACTGCTAATACTACAGCTGCTGCTGTTGCTGGGGTGGTCAACACCACCTGCCCATCAAAGTGCCACTCACACACCGACAACCATCACCACCACCACAGGAGGACGCTCCTGGGGGGCAAGGCGGCGGTGACGCTGGCGGTGATCGTGGGCCAGTTCCTGCTCTGCTGGCTGCCTTACTTCGCCTTCCACCTGCGCCTCTCTCTGGCGCCCCCCCAGCACAGCGTGGCGGCCGCGGGTAGTGGCGCGGTGGCGCTGGTCAACTGGCTGGCCTACTCCTCCTTCGCCGCTAACCCTTTCTTCTACGGCCTCCTCAACCGGCAGATCCGCGAGGAGCTGAGCAAGATGCTGTGCTGCTGTAAACGCCACCAGCACCACCACGGGGGATTGGCAGCGGTGCGGCCCGTCAGGACAGAAGGGGGCGATCACGAGGGCATAACAGGGGCACAACACAACCACGATCACCATGACCACCACCGCCACCACCACCACTACTATACTGACTTCCTGCACTTCCTGCATCACCACAGACACTATCCAGAGGCAATTCCATCCAATGGGAATTGTGCTTTCACCCCCAGGACAACTCTGGACCAATCGGGTGTCAGGATACCTGGACAGATTCCGGAGGAACTGGTGTGATGTATAGTATAATACTGTGAACTCACTGATGGGAATACAGAGAACTTTTAGCCACAGTTAGTTCAAGGGAATATAAGTGAGGGAGGGAGATAAGTGATTTTTCAAATTATCAAAACATTCCATTTTTATATTTACAATTATTTAATTGATCTATTTAATGAAAAAACATTTTGAAATGATTAATGGTTAAACAAATAATTGTATTGACTAACTTATCAGTTGTGTTATTTGCTAAAAAAAACTAACAAAAAAAGTTTATCAAAGACTGGAGTGTGGTCCAACATTTTCTCCTGCACCAAGTAAGTGAATTGAGTGAATTGTTTTTTTTATTCTGCTCCGCATTCATAGTGCTCAGTTCACGCAGTAGGCTATTGCCACACTATCTATCAAATGCTCAGGAAATTACTTTTTTACCTCAACAATCAGCTGGACTTTCTATAATTATCAGCAAAAAATTAAGACGAAAGGGTATTTATTGCAAGAGGGTAGTTTACTGAAGTCAGTTAAGTTCACTAGCAGTAAGTTGAAACTCTGCTAATTGAGGGGTCTCCTGGTTTCATACTTCTAACAATATTACATCAAGTTGGCCTGGTTTTAGCCCTTCGCAAGCTTCTGCTGCGCTACGTAACAGAGTTCACCCCTATCACCTGAAATTGATGTTCAGTTATGCAGCTCCAAACCTTTGTAAGACATTAGTGCAAGGGTATGATAAGACCAGGCTAACATAAAGAGCTCTTCTATAGGATATCGTCTTTAGCTGAGTTGTAACCAGACTCTCGCTAGTTCCAAATTAAGCTGCCGTTGCTTCGCACATACAACTGAGAGGGCTCCATTGAAGATGCCTTTCAGAAGGGAGGGCCCTCTGATATTCGGCTGAAGTGCGAATACATCCAGGTTGAATTTTCTGTTCATCTTTCTTCAAAGAATGAGTATGTGGTTCGAAAGCACAGTTGAAATCTAGTCGCCATTGTAGTCTTAAAGAAACTAGCCTGATTATCATTGACTTTCAAATCTCTTCGAGGCTTGGTCTGATCTTGAACATAACGGTTAACGTTTCCAAAATGGCATGGTTGGACTGCCTCGCTCGGCTTGCTGGTCGAGGCCAGAAAAGGCTGTGCAGAAGTTTAAGCCAAACATTTTCTTTGTCCCAATAGAACGTCTCTGCTTAAACCACGTCACTGCCTTGAACACACCTCTACCCAGGGTCGTTGGAGCTGCTCAAAGTTGATTGGTTCCTGGCAAAGTGGGTGCAGTTCCCGGTTTTTCCGGAGATCAGAAACAATATTAACATTGCTTGTGGCCTGACTAGAAGCAACGCAGAAGGAGAGCCACTACGAGAGCGTGTCCAGGCTAAGAAACAGCTTCTCAGCTATACATCACAACAATGAAAATTTACGCACGGTGGTACTGATAGAACCCTTTCTATTTTGGCTACTTTAACCATTACAACACTGCATTATCAATTTGCTGTTACCAGAAAGGCAATGACCGAGTCATAGTGCATTACTAAAGGCCCTCAATGGCTCAACCCTTCAATGGCTATTACAGAGTGCCACTGTGGTACGGCATGCATTAAGGGGTTACGTGGCTATGTTGCAGATGTACATGGAGCAGGAGGTAATTCATGTGGTGAGAATCATGTTAGAGTAAACTTGTTTTTGGGAATATTCCAGTAGTTCATTGTATTTCACATAAAAAAGGCGGGACATCAGTAGCAGCTATCAAAATGAAAAAGATATGTAATTGGATGTGGTATTGTATTAAAGAAAACAAGATTCACTCATCAACCACAAATTTGATTTTTGCAGTGTTTTATTTTAACTATCAGAAGGTAGTAGTCTGTGTACACTATTGAAATGGTGATGTCTCTGTGCGAGGTAACCTTTTAATCCAGCAGCAGATGAACTAAATGTTTAGGCCTGTTAGCTGAGCGGATGACCTACTGTGCCTGCCCTGACTCTGTGTCATTGTTGACCGTTATGCAAGCTACATAATCGCACCAATCCCAAACAGCTGGAAAAAAAACTTCACTAAAATCTGAAAAAGTCCTACATGCAAAGTCCACCTACATACAGTACACACACATCCGAACACACATCCGAACTACAATGCACACATGCACGCACGCACGCTCACATGCACGCACGCACGCACGCGCGCACACACACACACACACACACACACACACACACACACACACACACACACACACACACACACACACACACACACACACACACACACACACACACACACACACACACAGCTACCTACATCCCTTGCAGAGAGAATACATGCTGGCTAGCAGACGGGACCTACATTGTACTGACTAGAATGTAGAAGAACATTGATAGAGCCCATGACCCTAGCCAGGGAAGTCAACAAGGGGGGACAAACAGGTCACTTGTCCCGGGCCCAGAGAGAGAGAGGGGTCCCAGAATTGGGTCCTCATTACATTCTATGTATTGGGTGGGGGCCCTTTTAGATAACTTTGTCCTGGGCCCAGCCAAAGCTGTCAGCGGCCCTGACCCTAGCTGCATTATGATATAGTGGGCCGAGGAAAAGATTAGTTTTAGAGGATCAGGCAGCATTTCCACCGCATGCATCATGACAACCGACGTAGAGAACATCCATCTATTGCTGCGGCCGTGTTGGGAGTAACAGGGGGATTAAAACATGGACAAAGGTGAGCACAAAAGGGAACAGCTTGTACTTAATCACGCACAGTAATCGTGCGTGGTAAACACCCAAATAAGCACAGGATGAGGATGCATGCACTCACGCACGCAGGCACGGATGCACGCAAGCACGCACGCACGCATGCACACATATACGCACGCGCACGCACACACACACACGCACACACGCGCGCGCGCGCACACACACACACACACACACACACACACACACACACACACACACACACACACACACACACACACACACACACACACACACACACCAGCAGCACCACAGCCCCTTCACTGTCCACTTTACCCCACACCCAACTCATTAATTCTAATGTTGCTTTCTTTTCAATAGCCTTGATTGGTCTATATCTCCAGCTTAGAGCAGTACAACCATTTTATTTGGCCTTTATTTATATATAATAAATATAGTACATGTATAGCAATGCAGACAGTGCATACCTTAAATCCCTGTACTTTAGCCCCATTTAGCATAATGAACTGATTCCACGCATGGATCTGAGTATCTGAGTTTCGTACATATAAGGCTCAGTTTTATTGAATGACTCTACATGTTATTGTATTCCTTGACGACAGGGGTGGGGAACCTTTTTCATTCGAAGGGCCACTTCAAATTCATCCGAGGGCCGTAAAAGTCCTCCGAGGGCCGTACTATGAACACAAACCAGGATTTTCCCCTTCATTTTAGGCCTATATTGAAGGCCTAAAGTGAAACAAACACCACCTTCTCTAGGTTCCCTCAATATAACATAATTGTATTGCAAATACATTTTCTAAGATTCCTTTACAAAATATGTCATATTTCGTGTGACGCTGAATAACATTAAAATTATATGGGGGGGCGGATAAAACGGCCTCAAGGGCCACAAACGGCCCTTGAGACATAGGTTCCTCCTGCTTTACGGGTATTGTTCCCTTATAAATCGCTTGCATAACCATTTATTTTTACATTTTCATTCTACGCATCCCTCATCCCCTCCCTACCTTTCCTTCTTCTTCTTCTTCTTCTTCTTCTTCTTCTTCTTCTTCTTCTTCTTCTTCTTCTTCTTCTTCTTCTTCTTCTTCTTCTTCTTCTTCTTCTTTCAAAGTGTTACATCACAATCCCTTTTATTAGGTTCTGTGGAAGTTGTGTGTGTACAAATAATAATCTGGCTGTGTACAGTAGGGGTTAACTCAGGGCGATTATGAAATCTCCTCATTTACCATCACGACTGGGGCCCTAATGAATATTGGCAAACATCACAATCACCAAACAAGCTTTTACTGTGAGTGATTTCCTAGAACAGGTTTGTAAATCCTCTCCAAACCATAAGCAACAATAACTAAAAACACACAACACAAACACTATTGTTAATGACTGGATAAAACATATGATTAATTTACTAGCATGAATCTGTTTATATAAGACATGTAAAAATTAGACATGCTTTGACCATCAAATCACCAAATCCCTTCGTATTATCAAACACAGCTCTTGGCTACATGCATTTAACAAATGCATGAACATACAGTAATGATCTTATAACAACAAGCATATAACACGTGTTTGAACATTGGCTCCATATCAGTCGTGTGTACAGACATTTTGGGGGGCAGGTGCTCGAGGTGGGGGTGGTGGGCATGTGGAACTTCCAGCTGGCTAATATAGAGGCTATAGCCTGTAGTATCATTATATCAGGGAATTGTCACATGCTTTTGATAGTCAAGCATTTGTAGATGATCGTGTCAACATGGACCATAGTGCATTGTGGGGGAAAAAATCCAAAAAGTTAAGTTAACTGAAAAGTTAAAACTATGCCCAAACCAAAACAATTCCTAACCCTAATCGTCAGTAAAAGGCATGTAGCCTGTAAAGCCCAGTAGCCTGAGCGTCATTATGCTCCTTTATGGCTTATTGTCTGACTTATGGGCTGTCGGACTAATGGGCTGTCTGACCAATGGGCAGACCCCCCTGCTGCTGCTACATTTACCTTGCCTGGCTCCCTTCAGACTTTCGTGTATTTCCGCGCAACTTTGTGAGCTCACAGTTACGGTTGTACAACCATCTGTGCGAGAGCCAGGTAAGCATTTACCATTCACCTCATGTTAAAAAACCCTAAAACAAATCCACAGTATGAAAGGAGGACAATAAACAAAATGTACAGTTTCCCACACTAATAAAAGTCATATACGCATATCGACATGTGGTTGGAAATGTAACAGCATGAGTCATAAGGATACAGTCTGTATACTTAACTATAAAAGGCAAAAACGTACCGGTACTATACCGTAGTTTCGGTCTGTTAACACACTGTAGTTTTCCATGAATGATTCCACGCAAAAACGTACGGGTACTATAGTTTCGGTCTGTTAGTAACACACTGTAGTTTTCCATAAATGATTTCTCAGTGAGTGTTTTTCTGGGTCTAATGAATGACACTCTGCTTCCTGTGTGTTGTTTGTCACTATGTCATTCATGCTCTTCTCCTTCCTGTTTGAATTCAGTGTGTGTGTGTGTGTGTGTGTGTGTGTGTGTGTGTGTGTGAGAGAGAGAGAGAGAGAGAGAGAGAGAGAGAGAGAGAGAGAGAGGGAGAGGGGGGGGGGTGAGAAGGTGAAAGTTTGAGTGTGTTCACCCATCTCCACATCCTCTCTTCAAGCTGCAAAGTGACAAGTGCGAACACACACACTCTGCCATCTGCCACCTCCCCTGTTCCTGGACAACAACACACGCTGTACACCAGTGGTTCCCAAACTGGGGCTCTGGGCCTCCTACGGGGGGTCACGGGAGTACTGAAGGGGGGTCATGGACAAAAAGGGACTTGCATTCACTTGTATGGTTGATAGATGTATTTGCTGTCCTGTGGATTTCTAGTAATATTAGCGGCCAAACTTGGAAAATAGTAATAGCCTAAGGAATGGAAAATATAGCAATATTAATGCCTAAGTCATTTTTTAAATGACTAATATTGATAGATTTTCCAAGAATAGTTTGTCCGCTAATATTGCTAGAAATCCATTGCTAGGATAAGACTTTAGTGGGTTGGGGGTGGTGAAAATATTCCAAAAGTTTCAGGGTCCGCGATGGAAAAGTTTGGGAACCGCTGATGTACTAACATAACCATTAGCCAGTAGCCATTAACTCCTGAGCTGGCATTCATGGAAATGTTCGGATGATTCTCAGGGCTCAGCACTGACGTAAGGCCTATTGAAGGTTGTTAAGGATGCATTTTGATAGTATGGCCTGGCTGAAGGTCTATCAGTGGGCCCTAACAACCTTTCTCTCAAAGGGCTGAATCTGGCATAGGCTACAGGGCATTTTCCCAGTGGACCGGGGGACCGATTTTTTGTTTTTTAATTTTTGTTTGGTTGGTTGGTTGTTTAAAGGGACACTGTGTGAGATTTTTAGTTGTTTATTTCCAGAATTCATGCTACCCATTCACTAATATTACTTTTTTCATGAATACTTACCACCACCATCAAATTCTAAGTATTCATTATGACTGAAAAAATAGCAATTTTCATACATGTAAAGGGGGATCTTCTCCATGGTCCGCCATTTTGAATTTCCAGAAATAGCCATTTTTAGCAGGAAAAATGGCTGTACTTGGGCCAAACTCGAAAATAATAGTTTATTATTCCGTAAAATTTCATGAAAAGATCAAATTTGGCAATAGGCTGCTCAGTTTCAATGAGCAGCATAGTTGCAGTACCTTTATTGACCATTTCCTGCACATTGTCCCTTTAAAGCTTTCCCAGTTTAGAGGCAGGCTCACAATTTAGATGGAGCAATTTAGATGGCTCATAGGTGCATAATACTTAAATGTAATATACAGTGGACTGAGCCCAAGCCCATCATGACGGCAGTATGGCGGTGGGGATGAAGGGCTGGTCTAACCCAAACAAGTGCTATTCCGACATACTGCTATTCCGACATACCCCTATTCCGACATACCGCTACTCCGACATTCGACATGCCGTAGGGTTAGGGTCAAGGTCAGGGTCAGGGTTAGGGTTAGGGTAAGTGCATGCACTCTACCTAAACTGATAAAATCTGAGCAACGTAGCACAAACAACAGAAATGGCAGATCTCAGTGCAGGTAAACGTGCAGTATTCACACAATATGAATAGACATCAATGTCTGAATAATGCCATGTCTGAATAGCGCCATGTAACCATCCTCAAAAATGCTGGGCTTTGTGTGGTCACTGTTCAACCCTGTTTCTCTCTGCCTCACTTTTTTTCTTACTTTCCCTACCTCTCTCTCTCACTGTCTCTTTTTCACTTTTTTTTTCTGTGGTCCTGCCTCTCTCACGCTCTCTCAGACACTTGACGTCTGGTCTGAGACAACCATGCTCGTTTGAGGGATTGAGTAAATCACAACTGAACCTCAATCACACATCTTACATCTTGCTTTGCATTTTATATCACATGGTAACTTTAAAATACAGAACTTCAGCACATAAATAGTAGTAGAGTAGAGAGTAGAGTAGAGTATCATTTATTGATCCCAAGGGAAATTAAGGTGTCAAGTAGCATACATGCATAGATACAGAAGGAGAACATTGTACATATATCCACCATACATTACATATATTCACAGGTCAGATATCTGTATCACACACACACACACACACACACACACACACACACACACACACACACACACACACACACACACACACACACACACACACACACACACACACACACACACACACACACATATGCAACCAGCACATGACAGGCAATAGGCTTGATAGACGAGATTAAAAAAAAAACCTTAAAAAAAATGCAAAAATGTATGGCACTGTACTTGATGGCAGATGGCGCATCATCAGGCCAAATCTCCTGGAAAGTGGGTGACCTGATGCGGAATTACACTGTACTGTGTGTGGCACAGGCACAGCAAGAGAACACAAGATAGGATTAGAGGAAATAGCACTACAAAGACAAGAGCGTCTGTTTCTGGCCCTTTGCTCTTTAACCAGGGAAGCCAACAGGGGGGACAAAGGGGTCACTTGTCCAAGGCCCAGGGAGGGAGGGGGGGCAGAATTGGATCCTCATTACATTGTATGTATTGGGTTTGGGGCCCTTACAGATGCCTTTGTCCTGGGCCCAGCCAAAGCTGTCAATGGCCCTGTCTTTAACTTAACAGATGTGGCAGAGCAGCGCACAGGCAGCGCACAGGCAGCGCAGCGCACTCCTCTCCTCTCCTCAGTCTCCGCCTCTTGGACAGCATGCACATCACATCATCAGCCTCTAATGGACTCAAAGGTTGGAGACAGGTTGAGAGATAGTGTGTGTGTGTGTGTGTGTGTGTGTGTGTGTGTGTGTGTGTGTGTGTGTGTGTGTGTGTGTGTGTGTGTGTGTGTGTGTGTGTGTGTGTGTGTGTGTGTGTGTGTGTGTGTGTCTTGAGAGAGTATGTATGCGTGCATGTCTCTGTGTGTGCGTGCGTGCACGCGTGCATGTGTGCGTGTGTTTGCGTGTGTGTGTATGTGCATGTGTGTGTGTGTGTGTATACATATATGTGCGTGTGTGTGTGTGTGTGTGTGTGTGTGTCTTGAGAGAGTATGTATGCGTGCATGTGTGTGTGTGTGTGTGTATGTGCGTGTGTGTGTGTGTGTGCGTGTGTTTGCGTGTGTGTGTGCGTGTATGTGCGTGTGTGTGTGTGTGTGTGTCCCTTATTACAACACAACACTGAAGAGTGTGTCACTTGCTCAGGAGTGAGTGCGGTGCAGCTGGCTATCACAGTTCATTGGCTGTGTACACAGATCATCCTGGGCCTGATGTCAGTACATTTCCATCAGCCAGGGGCGTTTTAAGGTATTTGGGGGCCCAAGGCGAAGAGGGACCTGGAGCCACTTTTTATCTCTTCATACTATATTGGGGGGGGGCAGGAGCTCTCAAGCAGGGCCGCAGGGCCGCTAGGCATAGTAGAGCGCGCCTTAGGGCCTTATGCCTTTACCTCTTTGCCGCAAAAATTGGGGCCTCCTAAATTGACTGAGATTGAGATTGACTAAAGAACGTCATTTAAAAAAATATTAAATTACATTACAAAAGTATATACCGTATGTATTAGTTTCAAGGCCCATAATGTTTTCTTTAAAAAAAAGTGTACTCCATTACTCAATTCAAGATTATTAATTAGTATTATTTAATATTGAGGAGGGTCCTGCTCTCAAGAGGGACTTTGAATCCAGTATCATTGCACTTTTTGGATATTGAATTTAGGGAAATTGAGATTGAATTTTGCCTCACTCAGAAATGTGTTATTGCTGTCACTTGAAAACCTAAATCTAGTGGCCCTAGGTAATTGCCAGTTTACTTGCCTGGTAGTGACAGGCCTGCCATCAGCTCTCACAGGCACATGGAAGAGCAGGCCAGCAGCCTCAGGTGGTTTGTGATGTACTGTATGTCTGCCAGGGCTGCTGACAGCTTTCACTCGGTCCAGGACAAAATCATCAGAAAGCCCCCCCCCCCCTTTCAATACATACAAGGTACTGAGGACCCAATTCTGGGCCTCCACACTCCCTGGGCCCGGAATAACTGAGCCGTTTGGCCCTCCTGTTGACGGGCCTGATTGTCCACTACAACTGTTTGCTCTCATCATACTGATATAGCATAGGTGTAATAAACAATCACGTAGCTCTTTGAGTGCCATGGACTTGAAAACGAGTCTTTTCAGAATGTATGGCACAGTGCCAAAGACTTGATATCAAGTCAATTGCCTTTCTTCATGGGGGGTGGGGCCTAACACGTTGATCTGGTGTGTTTGTTGTTCACATGGACAAAGAACTAAATTTTTTATGGCACTTGAAAAATCACTCAAACGTTGAAAAAAGCCTGGCAACCCCCCAGTCTGAATTTGAAAATGGCTGGCACTCAATGAGTTAAGTGACTGAACGTGGTTTCAGTTCCCAGCCGAAAACTCAGAAACCATCTTGCAATATTATGCAAGAACATAAGTGCCACTGACATGTACTTGAATGAACAGAACAGAACAGAACAGAACAGAACAGAATAGAATAGAATAGAATAGAATAGAATAGAATAGAATAGTAGAACAGACATACTAGTCTCGTCTTGAAATAAAAAAGGTGCTATATGAAAGGTATTGAATTAAAGATAATCATCAACAATTCTATGGTGTTGAAGATGTAGTCATTCTATCCTGGCCAGAGTATACAATAGGCCTACATTTTTTGCTGTGTCCTGGGTTTTAATGGTGTTCAGTGTGGTGGGTCAGACAAAAAAGCTAATCCTGAACCTGTTACTTTTTAGTCTGCATGCTGCCGAAACTGCATGCTGCCGGGAGGTGAAAGAGTCATGACTCATGAGCTTGATTTGTTCTGTAAATTGTCAGATCAATATTTTGATACTTTGGCAAGAGTAACTATGCAAAAGTGGTGTAATGCCTTAAATATAGCAATATTGTAACCTGAGGGATTATTTTGAAAAGATAGTAAGTTGTAATCAGTAATGCATTACAGGTTTTGAGTAACTTGCCCAACACTGTGTGTGAATGAGCATGTATTGGAGCAGCAGGAGAGGCCCAGTGGTACTACGCATGATGACCACTAGAGGACGCCTTAACATTGAAATCTAAGCATGTCAGTTTCCCAACTGTTTCGGCAGTGTCTTTGAAACACTAAGACTGTCATAAATATCTATATTACTGTGTAATACCCTAAAACTACATTAGCTCAGGTATGTTTTCATTTTTGCTGTGAAAAAAGTATGTAGGCCTATGCGGTCCCCAGAAATTTTGGAAGTCAAAATGGGGTCCAGTGACAAAAAAGGTTGGGAACCAACCTTACGGTGTTATGAAGAATACAGAATACAGTACAGCAACACAAAATTGCCGAAAACACAAAGATTTTAAATAATGCTTTAATACCTGCTCTCAGCTTATTAAGTGTGTCTCCTTAAAGGACAAGTGCACTATTTCAACACTAAGCCCATTTTCCGAGTTTTCTGCTATGTTCATGCTTGCTGCTGTCTTACTTATTTGCCTGATTTGAATTTTGTCTCAACCGTCTGTAGAATAGCTGTCTACTTTCGAAAACAAATGTTAAATGCGTTTTTTAAATATCATATTTGGACAAATCTAAATGAGCCAAATAATGGAGACAGCAGCAATTTTCAAAATAATGCAGTTAATAATGACAATAATAATAATAATAATAATAATAATAATAGTAATAGATCGGTTTTATATAGCACTTTTCTTGGTACTCAAAGCTGCAGTTGTCCTTTATGCTACTGTATGTGCCCTTTCAGAAACTCAAGTGAAGTTACTGTATGTCTGCGTACTTCAGGAGACTCTCACCTCCTCTCCAATGAACATCCACAGCTTTCCCCCGCGTGACTCGTGCACTGTGGGCACTCATACAGTAGCATTCTGCTACAGCACCGTACGTGAGGACCTCCCTTGGTTGTTGTACAGCCCCCAGTCCTGAACACCCACACACCCACACACCCACCCACCCCACCTCACCCGCAACCCAGTCCTGAACACCCACACACCCCACCTCACCCGCAACCCAGTCCTGAACACCCACACACCCACCCACCCTACCTCACCCACAACCCAGTCCTGAACACCCACACACCCACCCACCCTACCTCACCCACAACCCAGTCCTGAACACCCACACACCCACCCTACCTCACCCACAACCCAGTCCTGAACACCCACACACCCACCCAACCTACCTCACCCACAACCCAGTCCTGAACACCCACACACCCTACCTCACCCGGCCGCAACCCAGTCCACTCCTCTGTCTGTGTCCCCCTGAGGAGCAAGGGGGGAGGGGAGGAGGTGGGGCACAGGCAGATTTTGCTGGGCCTGGGACAAAGTCTTCTGAAAGGGCCCCCTACCCAATACATGTAATGTAATGGGGACCAATTTCTGGGCCCTCTATCTCCCTGGGCCCGGGACAACATGCCCCTTTGTCCCCCCTTTCGACAGGCCTGGTCGGGGGTGAGGGAGGGTGGGTATATTTATGGAACACATGTGTAACTGCGCCTCATGATATTAATAACGTCTGTATTGAAGCTGGGAATTGGGGGGGGGTGGGGGACAGCAGTGAGGAGAAAGGAAGCCTNAAAGGGGGCTGGGAGGTGTGTGTGTGTGTGTGGGGGGGGGGGGGGGGTGGGTAAAGGGGTCAGTTGTCCAGGGACTTACGGAGGACTTTGTCCCAGGCCCTACCAACGCTGTCAGCGGCCTTGGTGGAGAGGTGTGTGTTGGGTCTCAGTGGAGGTTGGGGGGTATGTGGAGGTTGGGGGGTACGTGGAGGGCTGGTGGGGGGTTGGGGGGTTGTGGAGGGTTGGTGGGGTTGGTGTTGGGGCTGTCTTGGCCTAACCCTAGATACTGTCATGTCATCCAGCCTGCCTTACTGTGTGACAGGAGGAGGAGAGGAGAGGAGAAGAGAGGAGGAGTCGAGGAGAGGAGGAGGAGAGGAGAGGAGGCTTTGGAAATTCCAGTTGGGGCACGGACTGCTTCCCAATATAACTCAGACCAGAGCAGTGCCTGTCGAACCAGGGTTTAGGCTGTCAAGTGCAGTGTGTGTGTGTGTGTGTGTGTGTGTGTGTGTGTGTGTGTGTGTGTGTGTGTGTGTGTGTGTGTGTGTGTGTGTGTGTGTGTGTGTGTGTGTGTGTCTGTCTCTCTGTGTGTGTGTGTGTGTGTGTGTGTGTGTGTGTGTGTGTGTGTGTGTGTGTGTGTGTGTGTGTGTGTGTGTGTGTGTGTGTGTGTGTGTGTGTGTGTGTGTGTGTGCATGTGTGCAGGGCCGGATTAAGAAGGCCTGGGGCCCCTAGGCTACAGGTTGCTGTGGGGCCCCCACGGAAGGCAAATTTCACAACTAAATTACAGACAGCATCACAATTCCAAACCAAGAGGAGTACTAAAAAGATTGAAAACTTACACGGCAGACGAAATTATCAATACTGGATACTGCTACATTTCTCCAATTATATTCCCCTTTGGACAACTGGGGGCCCCTGGCCGGTGGGGGCCCCTTGGCTGCTGCCATATCTAGCCTGTGCATTAATCCGGCCCTGTGTGTGTGTGACGTGGGAGTGCTGGGCAGAGGCAGGATCAAGTATAGTGGCTGCAGCTGAGGGCAGACTAGAGAGGCAGCGTGCGGACACCACACCGGCTAATTCCTACTTCCCTTCCCTTCTCTCTCGCTCTCCTTTCTCTCTCTTCATTCCTCCTATTATTCATTCTCTTTCTACCACCTCCTTCTCTTCTCCTTCACTTCACTGTCACGCTGTCACTTCACTGTCTCGCTCTATCGCTCTCTCTCTCTCTACATTTTCCTTTCTCTTTCCATTGCAGTAAGTGTGACCAAATGTAGTTAGGCATAGCAGTTGACGGTGTGAAAGAGAGAGAAAGCCAAAGAGAAAGAGAAAGAAAGGAGATAACGCGTGAGAGTGTGGTGTATATAGGCGTGCGTGTGTGTGTGTGTGTGTGAGAGTGTGTGTGTGTGGTGCTCTTTGGCGCCATGGCGAGACGACTGGACCCCGAGGAGGAAATTGATCTGCTTGAGGACGAGGACGACGTGGACGACCAGCACCAGGACTATTACCCCGGACGCTACCAGGGGCAACAGCAGCACCAGAGGCAACAGCAGCCCCAGAGGCAACAGAACCAGGGGTTACCGGACTACCCGGACTACCCAGAACAGCAGAGGCACCCGCTGCCCGATTACCCAGAGTACCAAGCGGACTACCAACCAGAACTGCGGCCGACCAGGATACCGGCCCGACTACCAGACTACCAGTCAGAGCACCACCTGCAGCAGCTGCCAGACTACCCAGAGTACTCGGACTACCAGCCGGACTACCAGCCAGAGGGCCATGATGGTAAGGTCTTCAGGTTATGTGGGTTGTCTGTGACGTACAATATGTGGGTGAACAGCCTGATCTGATCTCTCAGAACTCTGTGGAATGGACACGGATCTTTGGGACAAGAAATCCGTGTCAGAAAACACAAGACAGTGGAAACATAGAGCAGTGGGAATATAGAGAAAGCACTTCCGTGTGTCCATCACGGAAAACAATTCTGTGTCCTGGGGCACAGAATTTTGGCAAAATCTGTGAAACTGACACGGATTTCGTGCCCCAAAGATCTGTGTCCATTCCACGGAATTCTGAGAGATCATGTTGGGGTGAAAGGCATGAAGCCACTTTTTTGCGTTCCTATGATTTGTTTTAAAAGGAAAGGTTAAAATGTGAATAGACTCACAACATACTTCAATACATTATCTTTTTAGCAATCAAACACAATGTATTTTGATTTAATCAGTTTTGGTAAAATAATGTGGGTATATAAATGTCAAGAATGTCATGTGGCATAACGGTAAAAACAATGAACTAAATATTTCAACTATTTCAACAAAACATAAACTACTTTGACATAATTCTACAATTGTCTTGTTTAACAGTGACTAAAAGAAACAGAATATAATTTTCTCAGTTTTTGTCAGAAATGTGGGGAATTTACTATGTCACTTGTGTTCCTAAACTGTTAATGTGGCATAATGAACATTTGAGGAGACATTTTGGTCATTTGTGTCAGAAGACTATGTCACAGGAAATGACAATGACCCACGTACTATGTAGGTATGCATCAGTGGCGTGCACAGACATCTTCGGGGGCAGGTGCTGAGGGTGAGGGTGTTGAGCATGTGGAACTTCCGGCTGCCTTACAGGCTAGAGCAGGAATCCCCAAACTAAAGCCCGGGGGCCGGATGCGGCCCGCCATGCCCTTTTGACTGGCCCTCCACCTCTCAGCACCTCACCATTTGAACTGGCCCAAAGAAGCAATCCCATCTTGTCTTGATAGTTTCTCATCTCACTGTAATATAAACAGGCCTACCATTTCTATTGTATCACTCATAAACTGTAAATCACCATATTTTTCTAACCTTTCCTTGCTATTTTTACATGGTTATTAGAAATTAAAAGGAATGCCTGTGGTATTTCTAATAGAAAAAAATGTTAAGTACTCACTTCTTTTGCAAATCACTTGTAATGATGAACTGTTTTGTGCAAGAAAGTATGGCTATAACAGGCAGTGGCCTAGTATAAAGCCCACATGATTGATCCGGCCCCTGATCACAGTCAGGAACGATAATGTGGCCCCCAGAGAAAAAAAAGTTTGGGGACCCCTGGGCTAGAGGACAGGCTATATATTATATCTGGGTATTACTGTCACATGCTTTTGATCGTAAAGCATTTGTAGATTATCATGTCAACATGGACCACATAAATAGTGGCAAAAAAAACATTGAAAAAAGATCTTTCAAAACGGGCATTTTTTGTCCAAGGGCAAAGGGACAGGTGCTTTCGCACCACCTCGTCCCTATCTGTGCACGTATTTGGTATGCATTTATGTCTGTATGTCTGTACATAGGCCTGTATCCTCCGTCTGCCTTTTATCTGTGACTGGGCTAGTCCCAGGTCCCAGGCTCTGTTTTTGTTTGTTGATGCTTTGTGCTCCACATGTGCAATAGTCTTGTGATGTTATGTGTACCGTATGTACCGTCTTACACAAATCTTGTTCAGGGATGCAAAATTAATTTCAGTGAAAAATCTGCACTTTTTGCTTATTTTGTTTTGCATATTACCTGTGCACTTTCTATCTGCTGTGTGATGTTGACTATGATTATGTCCTCGTTAGTAAATCGATTTGGTGATAAAGCGTCTGCCAAATGCAATGTAATGTAATGTAATGTAATGTAAGGTATCGTATCGCACCAACCAGACTACCCAGAGCAAGGCCAGCCCCAGCCCCCTCCACCCCCACTCCAGACGCAGCCGAGCTGGAAGACCCCTCTAGAGACCGTGCTGGAGGAGGAAGAGGAGGATGAGGAGCAGGAGGAGGTGGAGGAGGAGGTGCGGGAGGAGTGGGAGAAGGGAGGGCTGAGAGAGGAGCCGGTGGTGGTGGAGGTGGATCTGGATTATGATGACGTCATCTCCACCCAGAGCTCCACATCTCCGCTGATCAACGAGAGGGACCCGCGGCAGATGAACGAGTGCCTGAAGGTAAGGAAGAGACACTTATTTATTTATTTATTTTTTTGGTCTTTTAGACTTTATTATGGACAGGACAGTACGAGAGGTAGACAGGAAGCAAATGGGGAGAGAGACGGGGATTGGCCGTCAAAGGACCCGGGCTGGGAATCGAACCCGGGTCAGCCACATGGCAGGCGAGTGCCCTACCAGATGGCCATAGCAGGGCCAGAGATATTTAATTTATCTTCAAAAAATATACTGTAGTCAGGGCTCTAAATTAACACCTGCCAATCGGCCAAATCCTAATGAAAACTCAGTTTGGCTGGTAGACAATAAAACTTCCCAGCCACTTTGGCCCATTAGTGAAGGTGTGTTGGGCTAGTAAGATAAACATCCTCTAGCTATTTTGGCGGGGGATGAAAAAAAAAAGTTTAGAGCCCTGACTGTAGGGGGCTATGGGTCAAAGACAGGGGTTTTTGGGCTCAGAGGTCAGGTGGCGCAACGTCATCTAATGCCCTAGTATTTGGAGGTCGATATGCAATGACTACGCCTCTTAAATAGTCCACTAAAAACAAACGAATAAAAAAAACATACAATCATGGATACCCTGACGTGTGCTACTGCTGAAATGTCACTGACTGATATAGTGAGGTAATAATGACAATCCCAAAGGAGATGAAGTAGGCCCTATAGTATTGCATGTATAGTAGGTATAGTAACACCTTGTCCCAGGTATGCGGTCAGGCACAAGCCTGGTTCAGGGAGGAGGACGTCCCTGCCATGCAGAGCCCAAGGCTCTTAAGGAAAATAACATCACATCCTGTGTTTTAAAACTAACAATGGCATTGTACTGTTGGAATAAACTACTGTACTGTAAGTGTCTACCTCATAAAGGAGGCCTCCACAGTTTGACATTCATCACATGACATCCCATTCAGCTGCATTGTTGGGATGCCCATTAACTGTGCTCTAGGAAAGGCCCCAACATGAGGAAACTTCAAGTTGGAAAAGTTTTTGTTTCTGACTGTAATGCCGTCACAGAGGGAAAGGGAGCTCTGTTGGGTTTATTTCAGTTGGTGAATCAACTTGTTTAAGTTTTTTTTTTATCTAGGTTACTGAAATCCCTCCTGTGACTTCTTCTGCACCCTCCTCTGGCTTAGGGTATTTTAAGCCAAAGGAATTTACAGTAGTTGTGAGCAACTGGAATTTTGGAACTTGAACTACAGTATGTTAAGAATCAGAGATGGTTAAAAGGCGGAACCCAGGGAGTCTCTGAACTGCTCCATTCCTCAACTAAGGAAGCTCATCAGTTTTAGTTGTGGGAACCTGGTGTTCAACTAAAGTCATTTGTCAGTTCTTCATATGTGGTCAAGGGTGGCATAAACAAGTCTTGTTGGAGGCATAATCTGAGGAATAATCATATTGGTCTGGGGAGCAATGCTAGTTGTATAACGTGTGAATGTGTTTGTGTTTTGTGTTTTGTCTTCTGTGTCTTAAGTTGTTTTCTATAGGGTATGTCATAGACCCCCTTGAAAACGAGATAATTAATCTCAAGGGGCTATCCTTAATAAAATTGAAATATTGACTGACACACAGAAAGGGCTATTATATCATAGACAAACTCCTTAAGTCCCATGTGTGTTTCTTGTTTTTAAAATTCCCAATGTGAGCTGGTTCTGATCTGAAGGCCGGAAAACCTGGCAGCTAAAATCTGTGGTTTGAGATCCCAACCACAGAACGAGGAGTGGGCCAAGACATATTATTAGACAAACGGAAGCTTGCAGTTTGGTTCCAGACCCACCATGTCAACACCAGGTGTAAAAACAGCTTTCCATCAAGCTTTTTAAATAGTTTAAGATTGTGGCTGTTGCTAGGTTTGCAATGTCCAGAGGACTTAGACACAAGTGTATTGGGAAGACTATACGTGCAGTGCACGTAATAAAATTTTAATTCCAGTAGGCATATGTCTCTAGAATGACACAAAGTTTATGGTTAGATTACGCTGGTTAGATTATGGTTAGATTCTGCTGCTTGAGTGAAGTGGTTTCCTCTGCCATTCTATATCCTGCCATTGGATCAGAGGTGGAAGAAGTACAGAGGTTGTGTACTTAAGTAAAAGTAGAAGTACCCTGCGAAAAAAATACTCAATTGAAAGTAAAAGTTGTACACCAAAAATGTACTTAAGTAAAAGTCATAAGTGCTAACTTTTAAATGTACTTTCTGAGTACAAAAGTACAAGTATGTCTGCCTACTTGATCCAATAGGAAAAAGTTTCTGCAACGGTTTTCGGTTCTATTTGAACATGACTATGGAGTCCTGTTAATGTTTTTTAAAGTATCTTTTCTGTCTGGGTGTCAGTTTGAAAGAGGGGATTGGTCCCGCCTCCCTGCCTGCAGCTGAGGCTACTCAAATATCCACGAAACACAACAGGAAAACCTAGGATAAATGTAACTAGTAACTAAGTCCTCTTCTAGAAATGTAAGGAGTAGAAAGTACAAGTAATTGTCAAAAAAATGTATTGAGTAAAAGTAAAAGTCTGCATTTTTATTTTTACTCAAGTAAGTACAAATTCCAGAAAAAAATACTTAAGTACAGTAACGAAGTACAAATACTTAGTTACGTTCCACCTCTGCATTGGATATCCTGGGGCACTACCTACTGTATGCTGTCTTAGAGAATTCCTTTTGCCTGTTAAAGCAATTGTGAAACACTTCCATTGCTCTGCTGGCCTGGTCCTGACAATTCCATAATACTACCATTTCGTTTTGTATTCATGACTCTGGGGGTTGTTGCCGCACCAACCTGTCTCCTCGCTTATTGGCTGTTTTCTGGGGAGGGTTGGCCAGCCAAATCCTACCGCTCAACATCGCTCCACAGAAAACAGGGGCCAGACTAGTAGTGGAGCCAATCCTTTGACGGGAGTAGGATGGCGCGTGAGGCTATTGCTCTGCCACCCTGTTGTTCAGGTCATAGTTGAGCTGAAACCTTTTCACAACATTTTCTGGTGAATGACCCCCAGATCCCCTCAAGAAATGAAGTGTGTCCTGTTCTATTTTCACAGACAGTTGTCAACCCTAATCAAGAAGTATGTACTTTATGCCTGCTCTTATAGCTGAGTTTCGAGGATGTGATCGCTGAGCCTGAATCTGTGCGTAGCGGCGACCGCATATGGATCTGGAGCAACGCGCTGTTCGAGTTGGCCCGAATCTGGTTCTACCGCATCGTCACCGTGCTCCTGGCCGTTCCTGTCTCCATGGTTACCGGCATGCTCTTTGGGATACTCAGCTGCTTACATATCTGGTGAGTTGGAGTAGCTTAGCCTGGGATGACCCCATAATACTTCTCTTCATTCGTATTGGAGGTTCTGGAGGTTCTTTGACCTGATGAGATTGTAGGGGTGGGAGGATTGCACTCAGTTCTGGTTTGAAACGATTGGACAACTCTCACCCAATCGTTCGCTTTTTGGCCAGCCGCCTGGAGGACAACTATACCCTCCCGAGGAAATAAATCTCCAGACCATGAATACGAATGAAGAGAGGTATTATGGTTGGGGCACCAGGCTAGGAGTAGCTATCAAGACAGACTTCATTATTTTCAAACCAATTTATTTTCCTGTTCAATGAACGTACTGAACGTGGACAAGTTTTATCAAATGGTCACTAAGAAGTAGTAATGCATATCTCCATGGTCACCAGTGCTCTTCGGGATACACAGATGCCTCCATGTCTGGGGTGCATTCCTCGAAACCATAGTTGCTATACTACATTAGCTACTTTGTTGTTTGCAATGCAATTTTCCATTGACAACTACCCAAGTTGCTAACTGACTAACAACTACGCTTTCAAGAAACGCACCCCTGGTGAGTAGTTATAAAGACCAGGGAGATTGAACAAGCAGGACAAAGAGAGCTCAGTTGTCCCAGGCCCAAGGAGAAGGAAGAAGGGGTAAAGACACGAATAGACAAGACGGAACTTGAGCAATTCCAGCATCAGAAGTAATTGACTTTGTATTGATTCGCTGGCGACAGAAGATACAAAAGTGACTTGGATGACTAGAGCTGATTAGGGCGATTTGAGCGACAGTTTGTAGTTGGACTTCACCGAATATTATGCAAATGAGCTATGATGTGGTTCGGCGACAGCCACCACAGCCAATGGGAAAGCCGGAATGCTTGCATTCTGCTTTTAATGGACATACTCTGGTGCTCTTGCTGAATAGTCAAGCAATTCTCTGTTGCTTAATCTTGTCGCTGCCCCTCCATACAATACATAGGCTACAATGTAATGAAAACCCAATTTTGGGCCCCCTGTCTTCCTGGGCCTGGGACAACTGACCCCTTTGTCCCTTCCTGTTGGCTTCCCTTCACCATGTTTGTTGAATGTTTCTGCTCTGCAGGTTCCTGACACCCTGTGTGAAGATCACGCTGTTGAACACCCCCTGGCTGGAGACGTTGTGGAGCAGTGTGCTCGATGTCTTTGTGCTGCCGCTCCAGCGAAGCGCCGCCAACTGCTACGGTCAAATCGGGGTCCGCATAGCACGGGAATGAAAAGGGCTCCAGCGAATCAGTGAAGAGGGGGAATGAGACAAACTAGTGTAAGGACCCCAACCCAACTACAGCACACCGGCTGGCTGGTGAGCATCATTGGAGAAGAGTGTGTCTCTGGCTTAACATCAGCTAATTCTGATGGACATTAAGGTGGGGAATTCACCAATGCACCTCTGCAGACAGAGACATGCCATCTGCCTCACCCACATTGGACATCAAGGCCCGGGCACTGGAACGAGTTTTAAAGTGGTGGTGCATTTTTTTCCTTGATTCTTTATTTCTTAAAAAATGGCAGTAAAAGTTGAGAATGCCTCATTTAGGGAGGCCAAAAGTGGGGATGTGAATGCAACACTTCATCCTCCTTTTCCGGCACCTATGTTGGACATGAAAGTCAAACTGATGGAATGCCAACACAACATGTTTTTGAATGACACTGTCAAGACGAACGTGGAACACAGATTGATATTATAAATACTGACTGTGACTGCACCTTTATGCTGCCAATGGATTCATATGGACAGATAGGAATTTAATTTTGAAAGCATTGTTGTTCTATGTATGACTGCATTGACTGTTTGTTGAGTTCTGAATGATGGTAGTTTAGGAAATTAGTCATTTATTTCTTGCTATGGTATCATCCTCAGGATTTTACTGATTATAAAACGATATGTATGCTGTTTAGTTTTTTTAATGGATAAATCAAGCAGATTAAGGAGTTTTTAGTTCATTATTACATGTATTAATATATTATCCCTTTGGCCGTCTCTCTTTCTCTTCCTCTGTCTTTTCTTTAAGAAGGAATGCCTACAATTGTATCATAATAACCACATGAAAGTGAAAGCCCAACTGGGAAACTCCAACTGTCATTGTCATTGTGACACAGCACTCCACAGCACACGGGTGCACACTGCAAACAACAAAATTGCATTTTTGCCTGACCTCTGCAAGGTAGGAGGAAAGGGAGCAGTGCGGTGGGACGGTATGTTCAGAATACCTCAATCATGGAGGAGGATGGGGGAGAGCACTCGTTAATTACTCCCCCCACCAACCTGGCAGGTCGGTAGTCAAACCGGCAACCTTTGGGCTGATGTCCTAACCGCTTACCCTCTACTGCCCTAATGGCTGCCCTAACTGACACACATTGACACACGTGCACCAACACGTGCACACACATGTGCACACACTCACGCACTCACACACACACACACACACACACACACACACACACACACACACACACACACACACACACACACACACACACACACACACACACACACACACACACACACACACACACACACACACACACACACAGCTACCTACATCCCTTGCAGAGAGAATACATGCTGGCTAGCAGACGGGACCTACATTGTACTGACTAGAATGTAGAAGAACATTGTTAGAGCCCATGACCCTAGCCAGGGAAGTCAACAAGGGGGGACAAACAGGTCACTTGTCCTGGGCCCAGAGAGAGAGGGCTCCCAGAATTGGGTCACACAGACACACACACACAGACACACAGACACACACACACACACACACACACACACACACACACACACACACACACACACACACACACACACACACACACACACACACACACACACACACACACACACACAGTAGAGTTCCCATGGCATATGACTCCCCTGACCTCGCACACAAACAAACACATAGCACTGTCTCTATGCTCAAATTCCCCTTAATCCTCCTTGATCCTACCTTGTAGATTCTACAAGGCCTTCTGAAGGCCTTCCAATAGTCCAGTCGTGCTGTACAACTCCCCCATCTAAGATCCCCATTTCTCCACAAGGTGATCACGGTACTATATATACTCACAGTGCACAGACATTTTCGGGAGCAGGTGCTGAAGGGGGTGTTGGGGGCATGTGGAACTTCTGATTGATTGCCTTATAGGCTTGTAGGTAGATGCTATATATTATATCTGGTATTACTGTAACATGCATTTGATTGCAATACATTTGTAGATTATCATGTCCACATGAACCACAGTGCATTGTGACAAAAAAGCTTTTCAAAATAGCAGGCACGTGCACACAGGCACACACACAATTGGTTGCAGACGCGCAACACACCAACCAAGCCCCCACCCACTCATCCCTTTGCCCTTAGCTCCAAACTGTTGAGGCGCGTGCGCACACACACACACAAACACACACACACACACACACACACACACACACACACACACACACACACACACACACACACACACACACACACACACACACACACACACACACACACAGCCTGTACTACAATATGCCACTACTACTCGTCATTGTGTTTAGCAAAAAACATTTTCAGTGTTCAGAATGTGCCACTCATGATGTCTGCACCACTGTGAGCACAACATGTACAAGATCTGCAGTGGAGGCCTGGCTTTGCTATGTGCACCTGGGAGCGTACTGTATCTGGTGCCCTGTAGCCAGATGGCTGGCTGGTTGGTGTGTGTGTGTGTGTGTGTGTGTGTGTGTGTGTGTGTGTGTGTGTGTGTGTGTGTGTGTGTGTGTGTGTGTGTGTGTGTGTGTGTTTGTGTGTGTGTTAGTGTGTGTGTGTGTGTGTTAGTGTGTGTGTGCATTTGTGTGCATGTTTTTGTGTGTATGTGTATGTCGGTCTATGTGTGTGTGTGTGTGCAAGCATGCATGTTTTTGTGTGTACAGTATTGTCGGTCTATGTGTATGAGTGCGTGTGTGCATGTGTGTGTGTGTGTGTGTGTGTGTGTGTGCGTGCCTGCGCGCGCGTGTGCGTGCGTGCATGCGTGTATGTGTGTGTGTGTATATAAGTGCGTGCGTGTGTGTGTGTGTGTGTGTGTGTGTGTGTGTGTGTGTGTGTGTGTGTGTGTGTGTTTTGGCATTGCCAGAAGCCCCTTGTGAGCATGCAGAGTGGAGGAGAGGGGTTGGTAATTAGAGCCAGAGCCTCCCTAGCCAGATCAGTGTGAAATGCAACACACACATGCTTTCCCTTTTAGGAAACACTTCAGAGCCCCATGCAATTTATGACATGTGTGTATATGTTTACTACATGGGTGTGGCTGTGTGCAAATGTGTGTGTGTGTGTGTGTGTGTGTGTGTGTGTGTGTGTGTGTGTGTGTGTGTGTGTGTGTGTGTGTGTGTGTGTGTGTGTGTGTGTGTGTGTGTGTGCGTGAGAGAGAGAGAGAGAGAGAGAGAGAGAGAGAGAGAGAGAGAGACCAGTGTGTGTGTGTGTGTGAATGAGTGAGTGACTGAGAGAGAGAGAGAGAGAGAGAGAGAGAGAGAGAGAGAGAGAGAGAGAGAGAGAGAGAGAGAGAATGTGTGTGTGTGTGTGCCTGTGCCAAGGGGCCGTTATTATGCACCCCCCTCTTGATGGATTCATTGGTCTGTCTGAAAGCAGCTGTGCCATCAGTTCTTGGAGTACGCTCTCTTTCTCTTGCTCTCTCTCCACATCTTAGTCTACAGCGGGGCTTTCCGCAGGTCCAGATGTGGCCCAGACACGGCCCTGATGCGGCCCAGATGCGGCCCGAATATGATAACCACCTGCTACAGCTAACACCATTCGCGAGTCTCCAGAACAAGCATACTTTTCCACTGCAGTTTTTCTGGTGGGCCTACAGCTCAACACAGCGCGACTCGGCCGCCACTTTTTGCTTTTCAATTGTGCATGACATAGCTCAATCGAAGGGCAAAAAGTGTCGGCCGAGTTGCGCAGTGTCGAGCTCTGGGCCAACCAGAAAACCGGCACTGGAAAAGAGGCTAAAAAAATTAGTCTCCCTGCCTCTCTAACCCCCAACTAATTTAGCATTCTTAATATATATGCAACTTTCCGCTCTTAAAACAACAAATCTTTTCAATCAATGTCATCAGAAGAGTAGAGTGTGGAGTGGGAAGTTGCGGTGTGTGCAACACACGTTTCTAGCGACATGCCAATGCTGCATTGTGCGTTGCGAGGTGCAAGCGTTTCAGATCAGAGTGTTTGAAATCAGCACAAAAAACAATTTCCCACCTGCAGTAATCCGACTAAGCTACTGTAGCACTGGGTCTGGGCTCGTTGTGGAAGAGTCCAGTGGAAAATCACTTATAGGGCATCAGACAACGGACATATTGCAATAAAGAACAATGCATTTATTGTATTGCACAGTGCATGATATAAAAATACAGAGGACACGACCTCTGTGTCCTCAATGGTGGTTATGGCCATGGTCCCAAGTCTAGAGAAAAGTCCACCAGGACACAGAAATGTCCCAGTTTACACACCGTCTGCTTAACAAAATTTTGAGCAGTATGGAGCTGCGTCTTTAGATTGAATACCAGCATAGAGTGAAAAGTCAAAGTGGCCAGTCAAACTGTCCTGGCCTCAGACTTTGGTTTACCTGTGTGAGGGTATGAGAAGACCTAAGCTTGTCCCTGATGTCCACCCGAGGGAGTGGGAGGTTCTGGGAAAGTCTTAGTAGATTTGTCTTGTGGCTACATTTAGTGTAACATTGCCGCCTCCTAGTGGTTAAAGTACATAATTACACAAAATTGCTTTGGTAAAAAAAGTAAAGCATGCTTTCAACAAAGAGATAAACGCTGAGTTTAGGTAAAAATTATTCACGATTACGAAGCTCCAGTGGTGATGCTATATCCAGATACAAAGCACAGAATACTTACTCAAAGTAGCGTCCCTGTGCATAACCACTGTACAGATGCTGGTGATGTGCAGTAAAAGTAATCCAAGTAAAGGAAAGATGAATCTCTGCACACTGGTATTCTTTGCTGGTAGTTTATTTGGTGAACAACGCGTTTCACTGTTGCTTCATCAGGTTCACTCTGACATTACGCATCTCATCCAAAGGTGATAAGGGTCACATGACCTCACCCACTTTTACTCCACCCATTTCAGTGCTAGACCCCTACGCCCAATGCCGGTTTAGGTTTGTATATTATCACATCCTACCATTTAGATTCCTATTCAATTCTTATACATTTCACCAGATAAATATGCTCACACTCCTTTATCCATATCAACATGGAGTTCATACAATGCATATCACTCCTCAGATACAGGCTCAGGCCATTAGTAAATTAAAAACATAATACCAAAGTGCAAAAGTACCAATCCCAATGTGTACAAATTACAGTGTGTATACTCAAGGTCCTCTCTCAAAAAATATGAATGTCCATATAGCAGTGCACCTCTTATCCAGTCAGACATCCATATGACACATCCAGCACTAAAACCTAACACA
>NC_085870.1:20993058-21015558 GCF_034702125.1 Engraulis encrasicolus
TTTTTAATGTTTCGGTAGTGGCCTTCCGACATCACCACTCTTGTCTCTGGTCGCCGAAGCCCCCTATTTATTTTGCCTGTGGATGCCTTGTTCTTGTTCACGAAGCACCCACACAAATTATGATTGATCACAGTTTAATAATGCCCTGATTTATCAAACACAGCTGAACTATTTTACTGCCTGTAAAATATTTTCCAAACACATTGCTTTTATTTTATACACTTACTACAATTAATGTTACCTTCTTATTCTCGTTACAGTGTCAACTGTGGTACCATGATATTTACACTCCGGTCTTAAAACATCAACTTGAAGCGCAAGTTTCCTCTTTTCCTGTGGGTGTCTCCACTGTGCCACGCCACTCGCGTGTTAAAACAGCAATCTTATGCGCAAGTTTCTTCTTTTCCCTTCATATCCTGTGGGTGTCTCCACTGTGCCATGCCGTTACGATCAATCTTGGCGCGTTAAGACTACTCCAGATCACTCGTGGATTTATCTTAGAGTTACGTGCCAACCTGCGATGGTTCTTTGCTAAGTTGGCTTTGGGAAACGCTCCGTGAGCTCTACGATGGTGTTACGTGTGAACTTAAGTAGCACGTAGCGTTAAGTAGTACTTAAGGCCCTTTCGGAAACGAGGCCCTGGGCGGTGGCCTATTTCCACAACATGAGCAAATTGTGAGGGAGTGTGTGGGCAGGCCCGTTTCTAGGATTTTGGGGGCCCTAGGCAAAGGGGTTGTCGGGGCCCTAGGCACTGGCGATTCTAGGGGGGGGCAGGGGGTGGCCAGGGCCACCCCTGGGACGCTATTGTCCCTACTGGCCACCCTTGATTCGACAAGTAATTAATAAAAATATATATTTTTAAAAATAAATAAATAAATATACAATAATAACAACAGTATAAGACCAATAATAGGTAATTATCAGGTAATCATTCAAGTTCGTAAACCCAACAACAAACAAGAGAAAACTGTCAATCCATGGTGATCGCTGGCTGACAGATCTAGGGTCAGTTTTACACTTTAACTAACACGACAGTCGTTGGACTGATGCTGCACAAGGCTGATTTTTGATCAGTAGGCTTGAGATGACCACTGCGTGTCGCCTGCTGCACCTATAGGGAGGGAAAGTAATCTCATCGCCCCCTGCTGGCAACGTTCCAACCCCCTGCAACAAATGAATGTTTTTTTTCTTTGAAAAATTACATCTCGGCCCTGACGACGAAGTAGAAGTAGTGGCAGTCATATGATGGGCATGTTGGCCCGTTTTATCGAATCAGGTGGTAAAATGTTCGGTTTTTCACTGATCTGAGCTGATTTTAATATTCTTTAAAAAGCTAATCCAGAACTACACTGACTGGCATGTGTGGCTTGTTTACTCCATGTAATTAGCATAGCCAAATTAGCATAGCCAAACATGAGCCAGAGAGGTGGTTACTCGTCACCACAGAAGCCATCATATCTACTAGAGAATTTAAAACCATACCAAAATGATCGCGTGTATATATGTGTAATAAGAAGACAATTTGGAACTCGTAGGATTACAAGAATGTGAAGATATGCGAAGAACTTGCGTTCGTTCGCGTTCATTTGTTTCTCTGTGTTGTCAACGAGGCGCGAAGCACAGCATGCTGGGAGCTGTAGTCCGTTTCCGACCAGATTGGCACAATTTCTATTTTTCTTAAAAGGGCAAAAAATGACTTAAGATTTTCACAGGTAGTAGTTCATGCTATTGTGTACGCTGAAAAATGTGTCTGGTGTTATAGTTCCAAGTCATATCTTTGTGGGATTTTTTTTAAAACTTGTCTATGGGAGTTTCAATAGGATTACCCTGGTGCTTGGAACGTAACCGCTAGGATCGCTGTTTTCCACTTTCCCTCCCAATAGTCGCTTATTTATCGTGAAAGATCTGGCAACCCCGCACCAGCGATGCTGAGGAGCACTGTGTCACCTGCAGTTCCTTCACGAGAGACCGCATCCACTAACTGCCTGGACAGTCTAATTTGGACAATAAGGTATGGCAATTTAATGATTTGTTGATTGTCTGAATGTGTTGGAAAACCTAATTTTGAAAACTTTATGCAAGTATTAGCAGCCAGGAAGAGCCAAAATACGAGATAGCTACACGAAACAACAACATGACTAAATGAGAGCAAGTTAGTGTTGTGGCAGCTGCAAACCAAGTTAGTAGCACAGCACAATCCTAACGTGCACGTCAGTTTATTTTTTTGTTGATAACAGGATAGTTAATATGAAACCGTTTGGATAGGGACATGGCATGCATTGGCCCATTGGCCACACATTGGAAAGGGTAGTCGGTTGTTAGGTCAGGATCGGTAGGCAGACGTCAGTAGGCTACCTAGCTCGAAACCTAGCATGTGAAATGAACTAATGCTAAGCTGGACTATGATTGTTGTGATGCCTTCTCTCAGTGAGAAGCTTCTCCTTTGCTTCTTCGATTGTCTTGACTTTTCTTGGAGTTTAAATCAAACTTAAATAAAGTCGGAGTAAGTCATAGTAAAGAGCACCTCTGCCTCTTTAGAGTAAGCAAGTTCACATCAGTCACAGATGTGTTGCCTAAACCCACAGCGCTAGTCCACTTCAGAGTATGACTCCCCCCCCAATAGCTAAATTTGCGGTACATATTTGACCTCAAATGTGTCAATATATCGTAATCCTTTTGTTCAAACGTAGCGAAAATAAATCGTCACGCACACAAAATCATGGTACAGATGTGAGTTTGTTCACCAACGAAATTCACGTCATGTAATTTCTTTGCTAAAACCCTGCAGCCACGGCTTTAGAATCAGCCACTGCTCACAGCTGTAATTGCCTTGCAGGCCGACGGCGCCTCAGACTTGAAATTCACGTAATGTAATTTATAATATTTGTTAAAACCATATGCCACTGCTTTGACATCTGACACTGTCAACATCAATAATATAGGTTTTTTTTGTATTCTGACATTGTTGAATGAAGTCAAAGTTGTTACTCTAAGGGGAACCACAACCACGAACACAAAACTCATGAACACAACATGTGTACTCTGCCAATTCGACAATAATCCCTCTGATATTGTAGTCAGTTACTATGCTTAGAAGTGAGTTGATTGAATGATTAATTGGTTGCATTGATTTGATTACATTTCCTCCAGTGAGTGACATTAAAATGAAGAGAAGAAACGATATTGAGAGCTTCTTTATCAAGAAAAAAAAGAGTCAGAGTCAGCTACAGCCAGTACCAGCACCAGTGCAGATGCCCACACAAGCCAGCAGCCTAGGGATAGTGTTGATGAGCAGTCCACTACCCCAATACAAGATGGTAGGTTGTGCATGGAAAGTTTGAATTAGTTACATGTAGCCCTTTCATGCACACCGTTCAACCAGTGGAACACTGTTATTGTCATCAAAAAGGTTCTGTCATAGTGCCACACTACATAACACAGGGTCTTTAGTAATACACTATGGTAACTCTGGTAACGACAAAGGTATAACGCCATGCATTAAAGGGTTTAACAGCTGACAAATGTTGAGACAGAAGATGATGAACTAAAGATTTGTATTATATGTATATGTGCATGGACCTGTCTGTCTGTCTGTATGTCTGTCTGTCTGTCATTTTAAACTATCCTTGTATTACCACAGTTGACCAGCCACATTTGGAGGAGGAGGAGACGGACTGTGAATCTGTGTTGTCTGGATCTCCACCTACTGAGCATGGTATGTCAGGTTCAGATGTCATTCATGAAGTTGGTGTCTACTCTCTCTCATACTTCAGTTATTTAAAAATGGCCAATTATGCATATTTATATGTGAATGCATAGCATTTAACCAGATTACACTGCACTTTCAATTAAAAGCCTGGCACATTAAAATAACTTAATGAGGATATGTGTGTGCATTTATCTTTAATTTCTGTGAATACGTACATAGAAAACAAAGACCTAAACATAGAACATTTCAATACTATATATATATATATATATATATATATATATATATATATATATATATATATATATTTTATACTACTACAAAATATTGTATTTGAAGTTCACTGGTGCTTTTCTTTAAAATGCAGGAAATAGCATAGAATAAATGCAACATTTTCTGTGTGGGAGGACCCCCGTATGTGTATAATTCCATGATTCCATGGCCACCTCAGACTATATTTGTGTGTCATCTTGGCCACCCTAGTAAAAATGTCCTGGATACGCCCCTGGCCCTAGGGCGTTTTTTTTTTTTCCAAGCGGGGGGGGGGTCACCTGACAGGGTAGCCACGGCGCCAGAACTTCTGTTTCGGGTTTCGGAGGGGCCAGACAATTTTTGGATGGCACTTCAGTCATTGTCACATAGCCTACCATTACAACACAATGTCACAGAAACCATAGACATCTAATGGAACAAACAAGAAGTCACCTTCTTGCCTAGACAGTGTTGTGGCAGGGCAACACATGCATGAAGGGCAATGAATGCATAAAGAGCAAGCATACACCAGCATTTCCTGTGAGGAAATGCAATCTAGTATGATAACTAGTCCCTACAGTTCATTTTATGAAACTTTATGAAGAAAGACCTGGGCAAATAATATGGCCCATTCCATTCAGTAGGCTCCGCTCATGAAGTAGGCTAATTGAATGTTCAGTTTAACCTGGCCTGTCTCACATGAGAGTAGGCTATGCCTATATGGCCCAATCAGATTTTTTGACCCTACCACGAAAATCATGATCTGCATTGCCAATCACAAATAAAGAAAGGTCTAATCTTTCCAACCACTTTTAAAATCTAACCAAGGGTGCTCCATTTGTGCAAAACCAACTATTGACTCATAAAACAATAGGCCTAGTCCAGAAACTCAAGGCTGAAAAACGAATGAGCAGGCACAGTGGGGGGTTTGGGGGGATGTGATATTGGTAGCAAGAATTCTAACCAAGCCAGGGGGGGTCTCCCCGACGAGATTTGTTTTTGTATTGCATCCACCACGCACTTGAAAATACAATCCAAATGTTTGTGTTGTTAGTAATACCGCAGCACACACAAATAGGGTGAACTATGGTAAATTGGGACACTTTTGGTAGATCGCAAAAAAAAACCACTTTAAGTTTAAAATACACCAACATTTAGTAATTGTATGTCTTCATATGGGTCTTGGGTACATTTCCATGTAGGAATTAGTTTTTAAAGTATAATATTTTATAATATATTAACATTTAAAGACAGTGAGACACCAACTTCGTTATGAGAAAATGCTATGGTAATTTGGGACACCCTTTAATGTAAAATGGGACAGTCTGTTTGATTATCATTATTTTTGCGCAAACTGAAGAATAATACCGTTTTTCTCTTGTTAACAGTAGACTAGGATCTTAACTATTTAAAAAATGATATAACATCCCTGAAACATTTCCATTTCAAGAGAATATTGAAGGAGTAGGGCATGTGTGACTGTGGCCATGTCCATTAGCATGTGGGATGCATATTACAATATAGGCCTATGGCGAGCTAATATGTTATGCTAACAGCTAACAGAAGCCCATTCTGTTGCTATGAGAAAACTGTCCCATTTTAGCTTAAAATATTGTCCCAAATTAGCTCACTCCACTTTACTTACTAAAATTATGTCTCCTTAATTAAGTAAAGACAGATGTCTAAATGTTTTGATATTGAGTTAAACCTTTAGTAAAACAACATATATTTCAATCATATTTTGTACCATATAATCACTAATTCAGCCATAATATCCTTATGATCTGATAGCATAATCGACATGTCAGCTAGCTCAACTGACAGGTGTTGGATCCACTGTCACTTCAAACCTTTGCTCATTCCTTTTATGATACTTAACACCAAATAAAATTATTGTTCCTTATACATGACAGTTGCAGTAACAAGATTACATCCCATTTTGCAATTGGCTGCTAATATTTAGAAAGAAAACAACCCAAAACCTTATTTGTCCCAATTTGGCTGATGTCAAATTACCTTAGTTCACCCTAGGCTACTCTGTAGCGACCAAGGATCACTGAACAACCACCTACGTTACTCCGTGGTTGACAGCTGTGTCAATTATAGGGGACCAATACCCCGGTGCCCTTACCTTAAGTTGTCTTGACCGCAGAATGTATCCCAACCTGTAATCCACAAGTTTCCAGAATCATGGTCCCAAATTCCAATGTGTAATCCATATAATAGCAAGAAAGTGGGCTACAATGTAGCTATCCCAGCGCACTTGTGTGACTCATGTTATCCGAAATATTGGTCATATGCATATGCATATGCACATTGCTCATTCGTTTCTTCTTGCGTTTGTCCCCATTCAAAACATTTCCGTGTCGAAAAAAGGTGCGTTATTGAACAATCGACGTTTGCCCAGTGCTTGTTACAGCACATGGATTAATGCTTCACGGATGTTTTTGAAAACATAACACTGTAGCCTAAATTAAGCATCTCGTTGTATGTGCGATGTCAACTGGCCTGGGACAGTTTGGTTGCAGTACAGAGAGTAGCCTAATATGTCGCCTTCAAGATTAACTTTTATTTTAAAAGCAACTGTCTTGAGCCAAAAATGTAATATAAACTGGCGTCTGCGCAACATCCAGTGAGAGAGATTATGTAGCTTCATCTTCAGTTTGTATTTGCGCTGGATTTGACGGTTGAACAAATTGGAAGGGGGGCCCCTCGAGATGGGGGTACTTTGACTACATTTGTCGTTGCACCTTTTGGCAATGGACATTTTCACGTCGCTGTCAATGATGCAAACCTATTGGAAGGGGGGCCCCCTCAAGCAGGGGGAATTAGGGAGGCGCTGTTGCTTCCCTCGCAGCAGAGCCCTTCATAAAGATGGCATTGCCTTATTATCAAGCTATTTCAAATCGTCGTTGCTGTTGGGTCCATAACCTGTCGTCCTTGGGGGCCCCACCTACTCGGGGGTCCTAGGCAACTGCCTACATTGCGTACCTTAACGCAACGGGCCTGTGTGTGGGTGAGGAGAGGGATTCACATTTTAACAATGGCCTTCTTTATTTAAAAATGTATATTACACTTACATTTCTACTCTGACAAAATAAGTAGCTTGATGCTTAATTATTCTCTCGCTTTTCCTCGTTGATGTTTTGCTTTATAACGTCAGTCTCAACAGTTTCTATGCAAAAGTAATCAATTCTTTGTAGCCCCTTAATGCACACTGTTCTTCCACTGGAATGCACCAGTGTAATTACTGAAAAATCACTGTAGTCACTGAAAAAACTATACTACGCTTCAGGTTGAATCGTCTGCCGTCTTCTTCGCACTTGATCTGTGCTTTCCAGATGGGACTCGGCAGTGTTTTATCTCTTTCAACGCTTGCTGTCTGTTCGAACAGTTAAGGCTCTTTTACACTGCCGTTTTTCTGGTAAGCCTACAGCTCGAGGTAATGGTGGAAAGCTCGCACATCCACAGGAACGTCTGACCTGGGAGCAGGACCACAAGTGACTAGATGATTCTGAGAAAAAAGTCCGCTGCACGACCAGGATTTCTTTTGCTCCCAATATTTTTTTTTTCGTGACGTTTCGGGTTTTACCCCTTCTTCAGACGTGACAATACACAAAAAGTACACCCCATATATACAATTTCCAGGTGATCACATGATCCCATTGCAGGTGTTAACAATTACTATGAATAAATTGGCTCACAAGTCCCACCACTCATTACTCACAGAGCTGATGACATCACACACATATTGCAAGTGACACTCCCCTACAAACACAGGTGACACTATATACATTATGTTCCTATACAACAGAAAAGGAATGCTAGATTGTGAAAAAATAAAAACATAAAAAAATAAACACATGACAAAAAAGGCAAGTATGCTTGAAATACCATTCCCCATTATATACATGTTGGCAAGATTAGTCAAAAATGTGACAGCAAAACAGAATCAAGTCAGCTATAGAGTTCACACTATAGATTGGCACAAGTAACATGCCCCCTGGATGGAATTAATTTTACTTGTGCCAATCTATAGTGTGAACTCTATAGCTGACTTGATTCTGTTTTGCTGTCACATTTTTGACTAATCTTGCCAACATGTATATAATGGGGAATGGTATTTCAAGCATACTTGCCTTTTTGTCATGTGTTTATTTTTTTATTTTTTCACAATCTAGCATTCCTTATGGGTTTTTCTGTTGTATAGGAACATAACGTATATAGTGTCACCTGGGTTTGTAGGGGAGTGTCACTTGTAATATGTGTGTGATGTCATCAGCTCTGTGAGTAATGAGTGGTGGGACTTGTGAGCCATTTTATTCATAGTAATTGTTAACACCTGCAATGGGATCATGTGATCACCTGGAATTTGTATATATGGGGTGTACTTTCTGTGTATTGTCACGTCTGAAGAAGGGGTAAAACCCGAAACGTCACGAAAAAAAAAATATTGGGAGCAAAAGAAATCCTGGTCGTGCAGCGGACTTTTTCCTCAGAATCACAAAGCCTACAGCTCGACACAGCGCGACTCGGCCGCCACTTTTTGCTTTACGATTGAGCTGTGTCATGCCCAACCGAAAAGCAAAAAGTGGCGGCCGAGTCGCACTGTGCCGAGCCTACCAGAAAAACGGCAGTGGAAAAGAGCCTTAAGTGAGGAAAACTACTGTCAGTCACATTTTCTGTGTTAACATTGAGTGCTTGAGGTTGGTGAAAACAGACAACTTTTTCCATATCTGATCAATACAGATTGCCTTTGAATTTTGCTGTCGGTCGGGCAGAGTCCTGTGGGATGAAGTGCTGTCATTAAGGAATCGTATAATTTCCATCCTGGCCCAAGGCAACCCTATTATCCCATGAGTGGCATTTACATGACATTTGAGCAGGAGAGAGGAGCGCAAAGATGGACTGGTCATCTGGCATACAGGGCATTTTCCCGGTGCGCCGACGGTCATCAGCATCAGGGGCCACTGCTATTGTTGTTGTTGTTGTTTGTTATTTGTTCGTTTGTTTTTGTTTTTCCCTTACTGACGGGAAAGGGGGTGGTCCATTGGTCCATCTTTAATATATAGACAATGGACGGAGGCAGTTATGATATCATAAGAAGACAGGGATCACTCTGAAGGGCTCGTCTACTGTATGGCACATATGCCCGGGCCGTATTTTGGCCCCAGGTCATCTCTGGAGAGGAGACATTTCCAGTCATGGTGGCTGCTGCATGGACAGTGAGAGGTGGCCTCAGCACTGACATTTAGCATCAGGCCGGCAGGCTGCTGTGTGGCGTGCAAGCTGATTTTTCAAGCTCTGGGGAAAGGATTCAGGGGAACGTGGAATGGTTTGGGAAAATCGGTGGCCTTCTTCACCGCTTCCACGCACCCATCGTCAGACTGTCTGCTAGTCTGTAAGGATTTTACATTATCTTTTGTTATTCTCTACGGCTTTAATTCCTGAGTATTAGTATGTAACGGCTGTGATACATGTAAGTGAATTCCACCCGCTTTCAACCTGCTCGCTCGCCTCGTGTGGTGACGTAGCATCGTTTCCCGTTCAAATTAGCTTAGCTTAGCAAATGCTGTGGTCAAACAACCGTCTCTCTTCAATCACAAACACTGTATGTACAAATAAAAATGATGAAACAGGAGCGAATATATTGGTCACCTTAACCCAAGTGTCATTTATTTTAAAACCATCTGTGAAAAACGATCGGCAGATTTGACACCACCGAAATCAAAACAGCCTCCATTTTTTATATCCCAGTAGTGCTGGTGACGCACGTGACGTCATGGCGTTGAAAGCTCTCCCATTGGTTAACACTTCGCGGTGCCGCTACATTTTTCAGCCAAGCTCAACTTTCTCGCCTCGCTCGCCCACCGCCCGCCACCCTCACTTCCCTACGTCACCACCTCTCACCTCGCTGCCGCGTCCCAACGGAAAATAATGGAACGCCACGCTTCTAACGCTTTGGAAGCGCCCATGTAAATCAGGCGTACAGGTGAGGGTTTTCAGAATAATCTGTGATGCCACTTTTCTTTCAGATTCTTCAGCATAAAATAAATGTTTGTCATAGTAGTCCTCTCCACTATTCAATTATGTGGTGTTGTTGAAAAACCAGTTCAATCCAGTCTGTCTATTCAAACTACACAGGCAATTCTACGAAACACTGATAATACTGTGTTCTGATATGTCTCCTACTGAATGATTGTCTTTACTCTCACAAAATTACCTATGTATTTTTCTATAATATACACGATGGCTGTTAGCTATATACAATCAATGCCCCCAACAGGTAAGATATATTTGTAAAATGGCCGGAATTCTCTTTAACACATACGTTTTCTCTAATAAGTTCATATTCTGTATCTGGCTGAAGGGTTGTGTTACAATATCAGTTCTCCTCATCACATGACTGTATGGAAGAGTCTGTGTCTGTGATAGCAGAGATACTTTATGGCCTCCAACTTGGTTCTACAGTGTTGGTGACATTTATTTCAACTTTCAGTACATGTGAGACACCAACACCTTGGTAGTTTCCCTTTGTATTTACAAAGAAGTTAATGAATGGCATTATGTAACCAACCCTTGGATTGTAACGTTGCTCATGACTATTCATAATTCATTCATCCCTGAATGACAAATCCTCATTAAAAACTCAATGGCTTAAGCTTGCATCTATTATGTAATGTTCCCTTTATGCTCCAGTATTCAGAATATACATGTATAGATAGGCCTATGTTTCCCAAACACTTTCACCCAATAGCGCTGAAGTCTATAGATTCCCATTACATCTGGAAATGAAACCAATGATAGTTGTAGTTAGGGCTGCACGATTATGGAAAAAAATGATAATAAAATTATTTGGGCCTAAATTGAAATAATTCAGAACAATAAACAACTGAATTTTGTGAAGAATGTTTTCAAAAATCACAAAATGAATTATAACCAAGAATGTGTATAGTGAAAGAAAAAAGAAAGCCCATTGGGAAACTCCAACTCCCATTGTCATTGTGACACAGCACTCCACAGCACACAAGTGAACACTGCACACTGCACACAACGAAATTGCATTTATGCCTCACCCGTGCAAGGGGGCAGCCCTCAGTGGCGCCCCATGGGGAGCAGTGCGGTGGGATGGTACCATGCTCAGGGTACCTCAGTCATGGAGGAGAATGGGGGAGAGCACAGGTTGATTACTCCCCCCACCAACCTGGAGGGTCGGGAGTCGAACCGGCAACCTCTGGGATGCAAGTCTGACGGCCTAACCGCTCACCCATGACTGCCCAAGTGTATAAGGGATGAACAAAACACTAAATGGTAATAATTAAGTAAAAGGCAATAGCATGAAGGTTAAGGTGGCTCTACAGATCTTTGGCCAGAAATACCAGCCTGTCAACATGTTCTGTGCCTAAGGTTGCCCGAAGGCAGGTCCCTACCATATATTGCCCCTTGTGGGATCACAAATTTTAGTTATCGCAGCCAAAATCACGATTTTCGACTAATTCTGATTAATTGTGCAGCCCTAGCTGGCAACCATGCAGCTAGTCCAAAGACTGATCGAAACATAATCACAAACCAATATTTTAAACAATTTAAACCACAGCCCCTTTTATGCTATTTGCTATGTGAATTGTGATGGCAGACGATTGTATGCAAATTCAAAGAGTGCAAAGAGTGAGTATATCAATATTCTAAAACACCTAACCACAAGCTGATGACTGTGCTCATTCTGAGATCATAATGATGTTTTCTTTCAGTTCCTGCTTGCCCAGTTTCCCACAGTGCCTCCGATCTGATAGGGAAGTGGGCAGGCTGCATCAATACAGTGAGAGAGAGAGAGAGAGAGAGAGAGAGAGAGAGAGAGAGAGAGAGAGAGAGAGAGAGAGAGAGAGAGAGAGAGAGAGACACACACACACACTCTCTCTCTCTCTCTCTCTCTCTCTCTCTCTCTCTCTCTCTCTCTCTCTCTCTCTCTCTCTCTCCCCACCCCCGCCCCCTCTCTCTCTCGGGAGCAGGAGCTGATTGTGATAATTATCTCCCAGCTCAGCTTTGTCTCCTCTTCTGCTCGTGGCAGGAAGAGACACCCTGCTGGCAAGGCTTCAAACAGCTCAGAGCCAGAGGAGCCCTCCCCTCCTTTCTGTGTCCCTCCCCGACCGACCACCCACCCAACCACACATGAACTCCCACCACTCTACAACATACACCGCAAACAACAACAACAGTAATGGCAACAACAAACAACAGCAACCCAGACCGACCACCCACCCATGGAAGCTCACAAGGGGGGACAATGGGGTCACTTGTCCCGGGCACAGGGAGAGAGGGCCCCCAGAATTGGATCCTCATTACATTGTATCATATGCATTGGGACTAGGGTATATACAGATGTCTTTGTCCCTGGCCCAGCCAATGCTATCAGCGGCCGTCCACCCACCTACCCACCCACCCACACATGAACTCCCACCACTCTACAACATACGCTACAAACAACAACAACAGTAATGGCAACAACAATAAACAGCAACATAGGCCTACATCAACTTTTCAATGTTTTCTATTTCTGAGATTTTGACAAAAGCTAACAAGATACAATGTGGTATCATATATGATATCATGATATCTTAAATGGGCTGCCCAGTTTCGATGAGCAGCATAGTTGCAATACCTACTCTGACCACCATCCTACTCATTGCACCTTTACAGTAGCCTGGGAGTACCCATGCTGCCTTGCGCATTCTTGTGATTTACAGTAGTCTGGCGTTTGCCGCCAGACAACCTTTACAGTAAGAAGGAGGCACATCATGATAAGGGTTTTTGTGACTGGTTGGTAACAGGACATTGACCAAAATTACATAAACACATTATGATAATAAGCACCAGTGACAAAACTGACCCAAAACACAGCACAATACTGATGTAAATACAGTAATGTTATGGTTATTGAATGGTCTATAGTCCTAATTGTGCTCAATTTACCGTGGCAAATCCAGACCCTAAATAGCATTTAAGGGCCGCTTAGATATTGGGCAGCAGCCTGGTTTAATGTCAACTCTGAATAATTGATCGATTCTCTATTTCAACCAGCAGCACCCTGGCCGTGATTTATCTGTTAGCTACACACCGACCCGTGTGTGTGTGTGTGTGTGTGTGTGTGTGTGTGTGTGTGTGTGTGTGTGTGTGTGTGTGTGTGTGTGTGTGTGTGTGTGTGTGTGTGTGTGTGCTGTGTCTCTGTGTGTGTGTGTGTGTGTGTGTGTGTGTGTGTGTGTGTGTGTGTGAGTGTGTGCGTGTGCGTGTGCGTGTGCGTGTGCGTGTGCGTGTGTGTGTGTGTGTGTGTGTTTGCCTGTGTAGTGAAGGGGTTGGGATGAGAAGTGTGTGTGTCTGCAGTGGTAATGAGAGAGCATCCAATTATACAGGGGGATACCCAGGTCAAATGGCCAAGAATCCAATGATATGCATGTGTGTGTTTGTGTGTGTGTGTGTGTGTGTGTGTGTGTGTGTGTGTGTGTGTGTGTGTGTGTGTGTGTGTGTGTGTGTGTGTGTGTGTGTGTGTGTGTGTGTGTGTGTGTGTGTGTGTGAGTGTGTGTGAGTGTGTGTGCGTGCATGCGTGCGCGTGTGTGTGTGCGCGTTCATGCATATTTGCTTGCGAGCAGACGTTCATGTGTGTGCAGGTCTCAACATGTGAGTCTTAATTTGCTCTCATGTGTATAAATGATAAAAAAAGAAGTCCTTGGGTCATGTTTATCCTTTCAGTTTTTCACAGCTTTTTGATGCTTGCATAAAAAAACAAATTAATATGAAATCTTTGATCTCAGTGATCCATGTCGGGCAGAGCAAGCTGCTTTTCACTATCCGCCACACCCAGCTTGACATCGCTCAGCGCTGTCTGCCCTCCTGAAGGATGCATTTTAATAAATGTGCGCACATCAGAGAAACTGGAACATATACAGTAAGAACATCATATCTCCCATTTCTCAAGGCATGACAAATCACAAACAGATGAAATCAGACATTTCTTAAACAATACAGATCAAAACAATACAGTAGATGCACAACAGACTCACAACTCTAGAATTTGTTCATTAACAATTTGTTATCATCAGTAACAATAGCATCGCACCTTTGCCTAGCACACCCACAGATCCCATCCTACAGTTGTAAACAGGTTTGAGTAATTATTTTTCCTTCCCCTTTTGTGATACCTGCTACATAAACCTTCTGAGTCGTCCTCCTGAAAGATGCTGTATGCCAAATGAAAAGGGATGATGATGATGATAGGAGGGAGATTTACAGTCTTCCTCTGGTGGCCAGATAGGTTGTCATCCGTGATGCAGAGCGGGGGTGTAGGGGATCAATACTGCATTACCCCTGAGGATGCTGCTGCCCAGGGCTGGACTGGAGGAGAAATAGGGCACGGGCACTTTTGGATTAAAGCCCCCCCCCCCCCCCCGCCATAATTACCAATGCAGAACCGACTCACCGTTAGGCCCCGCACCCTTATGGGCCCATATTTTCAAATTCTTTTTAAAAAATTGTTTACATTTCTGAAAATAGGAGCCCACGAGGGTGCAGGGCCAACTGGGACACGCCCTGTATGCAAGATGGCCAGTCCAGCCCTGCCCCTAAGGATGCTGCTGTCCCCCCCCCAGCGCCACGATCAATCCCACCATTAGAGTCCCCCCTCTCTTTCTGGAGATCAAAGACGAGAAACAGAGCACAGAGACACCAACACCAACACTACTCGCATCAACCATCCAAATGGGCTTTATTTGTCTTCATTGATTTATTAATTTATTTATTTACCTAGGCCTCCCATCTAAACACAAAGTGCACCTTAGCTTGTGCTCTGATTTTCGGTAATTGGTGTCCTTTGTTTCTTTGAGGTCAAATGCCACATCTGTACTGTAGCTTCAATATAATTACATATACGCAGCAGCAGCGTCAAGACCTCTTGGTCCAGCACAAAGGCATAATGTTCAGAAGTGTTTCTCAAACCTTACTGCAGAACAAAGACCACTTTTTCTCAGATTTTTTTCCCCTCAGGAACCGCTTGTCAACTGATTTGATAGGCTCACACCTGCTACAAGTTTTAGGTAGGCCTATTGGAAATTCCCATCTAGATCTTGCTTGTTTGTTACACACATTACAGGCCTGTCGTTATAGTCAGATAACTAGTTAAGATATGTTTACACTTGCTATAACATTACAAATATAGCCTACACAAGCATCTCTTGGAAATGCGGACTGCATTTGTAGAAAATCCCTTGCGGACCACTTGAGGTATCCCACGGACTACCAGTGGTCCCCGGGCCACACTTTGAGAACCACTAATGTACAGTATATACAGTATATGGAGTAAGAGATGGGATCTGGATCCATGCATAATGTACACTGTGTGCAATACACTCAAGTGCTTCAAGCTGCAGCGAGCGGCCTCTAAATAAGTTAAGGTATAATGTTGAGTCAATTTCCTTTAGTGGCTGCACTTGTTTCAGGTCTACTCACTCAACCTTCTGTCTGTTGGGCCTGGCTCTTCTGCTGCTGCTCTGCCCAATCAAAAAGGCACTCCTGGCCATCTATGGTGACTCCCTTGCCTGCGAGGAGGTCCAGTGAGGAGAGGTCGATGGACAGCCACAAGTGGAGAGTGAGAGAGAGAGACAGAGAGAGAGAGAGAGAGAGAGAGAGAGAGAGAGAGAGAGAGAGAGAGAGAGAGAGAGAGAGAGAGAGAGAGAGAGAGAGAGAGAGAGAGAGAGAGAGAGAGTTAGTTCTCTCTAATGCCTGGGGAAAAGGCCCCAAATTCACTTTGTTCTGAGATGCACTGAGCTGAATGAAAAAGACGACGGCACTCTGCTATTGCTCCCCCTGGGGGGATACAGGTTGGCTAATCTGATTGGACAGTCCTCTCCGCATATAGGACCATACATTAGGAGGTCATACATCAGACATTAAACAAATACAGAGGTCAGCAGAGACAGAGAGTCTATATCACATCGAGCAGGCTAAGCAAAGCATTACAAGGAGACAAGGCAATATAATACTTTTTTCCGCCTCAACGTATTTATTGTTGCATATTGCTGTACAAAATATTGCTGTAATATAATGTAACTGGTGGGTCGAACTATGTTGGTCATCTCTTTTGGTAATTGTTGGTGATTTTCTTGTTCTGTGTGTGTTGTCAATAGATAGTTGAACAGCAATTATGTCAATCCTACATCCCACCCTAACCCCTTTCATTTTCTGTCCTTCCATGTCCTATCCCAGGGGTAAGGAACCTTCTTCATTTGAAGAGCCACTTCAAATTTGATAAAGTCCTCCAAGGGCCGCACTAAAACTGAACACAAAACAGGATTTCCCTGTGTACCATAGGCCCTTACTGAAAGCAGCCACCTTTACAACAGACACCACCTTCACACCCTCTACATGTATTGCAAGTGTAATTTCTCAGATTGCTTTACAGAAACATGTCGTATTTCATGTGAAACTGCACAACATTAAAAATCATATCGGGGGCTGGATAAGACGGCCTCATGGGCCATAAATGGTTCCAAACCCATGCCCTATCCTATCCTATCCTATCCTATCCTATCCTATCCTATCCTATCCTATCTTATCCTATCCTATCCTATCCTATCCTATCCTTTCCTATCCTATCCTATCCTATCCTATCCTATCCTATCCTATCCTATCCTATCCTTTCCTATCCTATCCTATCCTATCCTATCCTATCCTATCCTATCCTATCCTATCTAGCCTATATCCCAAAGGAGCAAGTAACGGCCACACTTACAGTTGGCATAGCTACAGTACTTTCAGAGGCATCATCCCACAAAACAGGCTGACCAACCCATGATTCAGTTCCTCAGAAGTATAAGTAGTCAACCTAAACTCCAGCTGGTTAGAATGAGGAGTCAACGTAACCTCCACCTGGTTAGAATGAAGAGTCAACGTAACCTCCACCTGGTTAGCTCAAAGTTATCTTGAGCTGCATTACTGAACCCACTCCCGCTCCCACTGTGCTAGTTGGGCGACAACCTCAACACCATCACCGTGAGAATGAATGTGAAGCTTTCCATGTCAATTACTTGTCCTGTGCCAAATGTATGAAGGCGCAAGCGCCAAATCCAAATCCAATCCATTTGCTATTTGTCCCTTATCCATTTGACCCTTATCCATCCTTATCCATCCGTTTGGCTGCTAGACTATAGTCATCAGTCTACAGGGATGTAAAGTGATCTTTTAAAGCCTCAGTTGATCTGCCTGTGAGAGACAGGGGGTTTCCCTTCATTGATCAACTCAACATCGCATCACACCATTGACCCGTCCCTTCAATGAAATCAATGGAGACGGGCCATGTGCGTTATAACAAAGCTATAGGTCATCCCCACAGAGAAGGAGCCAACACAACTATAAAAAAGCATAGGTCACGCCTCTACATTAGCATTCAGAACAGCTGCTGCGTCTGACATGTCCTATATACCATAAGAGACAGATGATGAATGGCCAGTGATGAATAGGTTAGTGCAGATGCACTTAACGTTAGTGATGTGTTGTTGAATTTGTAAAGTTACATAGCCCTATAACAGAGAGAGTAGAGAGACTTATATATATATACTTAAAGAATCTCTGCCTATAATGCACGCCATTCCACAAGTGTAACGCTGTAATAGTAATTGAAACATTGTATTACACTACTATGTAATGACACAGGGCCTGTCGTAATGCATAATGACTTGGTCATTGACATGCTGGTAACAGCAAATTTATAACGCCGTCTCTTGGCGCTTGTATGAAATTGATGTAAACACTTCAACGTTAGTAAATGTTCAAAATCTCCATTACATTACCTTACATTACACTTAGCTGATGCTTTTATCCAAAGCGACTTATAGTTAATGACAGGGTATTGGTTATAGTCCCTGTAGTGATGTGGGTTTAGGATTAGGAGCCCTGCTCAAGGGCACTTAAGTCATGCACGGAGGTGTAGGGAGAAGTAAGGGTGCGAACCTGCAACCCTCTGATCTTAAGACCCCATCCCTAATCATTAGGCCACGGCTCCCTCCATTAGGTCACAGTACCGTAGCTTCAAAATTGTACACAAGCCATACAGTACATAACCCCAATGCATTCTCTGTGTAGCCATCACCTGTCTATCAAATGCTTTTGTGTCTTGTTATGGTTAGTAAAACAGCAATACTTTCTATAAAGTTCAGATTATAATGAAGGGCTCTGTCTCTGTATCATTGATTGTTCAAAATTCTGTTTCTACAAAAGAATATGGAAACAAAAGAATGATCCGTAGGCCTACATTTCAATATAGCTTTTACTAATTGTTTGCAAAAACAATGGAATATGCATGATGTCCAATGTCATGTAGTTGAAACTATGAGGACAATCTCATTGTCACTCACTGACATGCAGTTTCGATTACCGATTTCAGCATGATCGTGGTCGTGACTGCGAGAAGTGTTATCTGAAATTTTTGAGTTAAACGTTGATGTCGCATGTTGGTTGAGATCGGTAGGCTGTCTGCCAGCACTGTACAGCAGGCAGCACTGCCCTACAAATAGTGTTCTTTTGAACGGCTCCCAGAAGTGAACGATGGGAACTGGATCACAGCTGGGGGAGCCACTCTACCGCTTTTCGTTCATTTTTCCTTCATTTTAAGCATGTGACCTTGATGTGAGTACTTTAATTTGAGGAAAAAAAACACAATTGTCTGCCTTACAAAGTGTTAAAAACGGTCTTTAGAAGCCGGAGGATAATCAGCTGTTGTTTGAACAAAAATGACCTAGAGGTGGAGTCAAAATATTACATTCTAAACACTGAATAAATAATTTAAAAAGAGCCAAAAGAGCCAGTTTTTTGAACGGCTCTTTGAAAGGAACGAGCCTCTATGATCCAAATCCCGTTAAAATCCCATCACTGCAAAATGCAGTAAGTACACCAACATCTGAACATTGAAAAATACCACAAAAAAGAGAAGGAAAGGGCGTCTAGATTTGTAGGCTATGAGTGATGCAGATCAAAATGCAGAAGATGTGAAGCGGGAGGAAATGTAGCGCAAGCAAACGTATCCTCATCTTTATTCAGTTTTTTTCTCTGGTTAAGTCTTTGCATTGGACCACCTGCCAAGTGCAAATAGGCATAAAAGCTGTTGCAGAAGAGCGGGCATAAGAGTCTGGCTGCACAAATGTGTGTGTGCGTGTGTGTGTGTGTGTGTGTGTGTGTGTGTGTGTGTGTGTGTGTGTGTGTGTGTGTGTGTGTGTGTGTGTGTGTGTGTGTGTGTGTGTGTGTGCACGCGTGTGTGTGTGTGTGCACGCGTGTGTGTGTGTGTGTGTGTGTGTGTGTGCATGTGTGTGTGTATATGTGTGCCCGCACGGGCGGGTGCACATATCCTCCCGTGTGTGTGTGTGTGTGTGTGTGTGTGTGTGTGTGTGTGTGTGTATGCGTGTGTGTGTGTGTGTGTGTGGGGTGAAGGGTTAAATATTCATGTGTCATGACTGCAGCCTGGCTATGCTCTGAGGCAGCTGGAGGAGAGCGCATGAAAATTCCATGACAACGGCACGGCACCAGAACCAGGTCTAGGAGGAGAGGTGCTGTTGCTGGTGGGGTGTGTGTGTGTGTGTGTGTGTGTGTGTGTGTGTGTGTGTGTGTGTGTGTGTGTGTGTGTGTGTGTGTGTGTGTGTGTGTGTGTGTGTGTGTGTGTGTGTTTGTGTGTGCGTGTGTGCGTGTGTGTGTGTGTGTGTGTGTGTGTGTGTGTGTATATAGGCTAGTATAGTGTGTGTATATATAGGGCAGTGAGGTCGGGAGGTGAGGGGATTCGGAAAGGCAGAACCACTTAAATGGCAGGCAGCAGCCCTGTGCTATGCATAGCAGCTACTGTAACCAGACTGGTATCACGTAAAGGAGCTTTTATTTCACGCCACTGAATTCCATGTTGAGGTGTGGCACCTTTCCAAGAAAAAGTTGTGGTCCTCAACACAATGGGAAAGCACTTTTGTGACGTGAGCAGGTTAGCACATTTTTCCGCCGTTTTCCTGACGAATTTCTGTTGCCACTGCGATTTTCTGTTGCTAAACATGAAAATGCTCTGCTGTGCCCTGAAGAAAACCTTAACCCTAACCCTAACCTGGCAGTCAAGAAACATTTTGCTGCTTTACTTTTTGTCAAGAACAGCAAAACAGGCAAGAGAAATGGCAAAATTGTTGCGAAATTGTGCCCAGACCAAAATCATCCCTTAAACCTAACCTGTCACAGGGCATTGTGGAGCACGACTCAAGATGCAAAGGTGTAGTAGCGCACAAACACGAAAGACAGTTCAAACTGGTGTATTATCTCACTTACTTGTATGATGACATGTCTGTCTCTCTCTCTCCCTGCTTCAAACAAGTCAAATTAGGGTTGCTTTGCACGCTCTAGCCATGCTAGATAGTTTGCACAGGGCAGCAATGGGAATGGGGACCTTCGAATGGGGTCTGATGTGGACGGCTCTATCCCCCATTTGTTGATGAGAGACCACCCATGGTATGTGTGTGTGTGTGTGTGTGTGTGTGTGTGTGTGTGTGTGTGTGTGTGTGTGTGTGTGTGTGTGTGTGTGTGTGTGTGTGTGTGTGTGTGTGTGTGTGTGTGTGTGTGTGTGTGTGTGTGTGTCTCAGCACCCCACCCCACCCCTGAACACGATAGGCACAGGATAATACCACAATACACCCCACAATAGGCACATCAAAGGCACAGTGTGTCAGGAAAAGCACACGGCAAAGGTTTACAGCACACAACAGTCACAGCAGCAGTAGTCACAATGGCACAGTGAAGCCCCCAATAATAACAAAAAAGAAAAAAAGAAAATAATAATAATCAGAATTGCACAGCACACACTATACAATATAGGCACACGATTTAGGGAACAACATCACTAAGGAACAGCGCTCTAAGAGCCAGATCACTGCAAACAATGTTACAGTATAAAATAAATCACAGAATAACAATAGTAACCCCTGACCCCCATCAATCAGCCCCACCAATCAAATCAGTCAATTTTGCTTACGACCAATAACACCTCACTCCATACGTAATATGGAGTCCATGGGTGCGTTCCAATATGCGACCTTGCGTCCTCCACTTGTGCTTGTGGCCTCACCCCGCCTTCTGGCCCCTCCTCCGTGGAGAAAACAATAAGGTTTATCGGCTGTCAGCCTGGCCAAAACATTCATTCACCATTCCCAGTTTGAAAATGAGAAAATGACTTTACAATTGAGCTTTTGCGAGATATTGAAATATAAAGCTGTTGTCAGTGATGTCATCATGACATATTACTTCCTGGTACACAGGAGGCCACAAGCACAAGTGAATGACGCAAGGTCGCATATTGGAATGCACCCCATGTCACTCCCAGCGATTCCCCAGCGTAATTTATATACAAGTGATGCTACGCAAAACACAAAATGTACAACACACATTAAGCATTAAAAACACCAAATGTGACGTCTCTGTGTGTGAGTGTTCAGTAGTACAGGACTTTACAGATTAATGACAGTGTTTACCTTGAGTAATGCATTACCAGATGCACCTCATGTTTATTCATTAGGCCTACTGGTTGTGTGTGTGTGTGTGTGTGTGTGTGTGTGTGTGTGTGTGTGTGTGTGTGTGTGTGTGTGTGTGTGTGTGTGTGTGTGTGTGTGTGTGTGTGTGTGTGTGTGTGTGTGTGTGTGTGCGTGTGCGTGTGCGTGTGTGAGAATATGTGTGTGTGTGTGCTTGGAGGATTCATGACCACAGATGGTATTATATATAATATTTACACTGTGCTCGTAATGCGGCCCACTGATATGATTGGCATGCCTATCCTAATGAGATTCATGGGAGACTAGGAGCCATTTGGTGATCTGCCAACATGGGGTCAGTTGGCTCAGTTTCACACCAAAATCATGGCAGTTTTAACATGGCTTAAGTCACGGCTTTGTGGAAACCATATCTCCTGTTAAGAGATGTTCTCCTGTATGTTCTTCTATGTTTTGTATGTTTCTTGTGTTCTCTATGTTGTTGTATGGGTAGTGAGTGAATACTGTATGTTATGCAGTGATTGTTGAATCTCAAGACAAAATTCCCCCTGGGGACAATAAAGTTAGCCTGGTCCTGACCATCCCATAATACTACCATTTCATTTCGTATTCATGGTCTGGCATTTGTTTGCTCTGAAGCGTTTGTAGGAAGCAGGAAGTTTGCACTCAGTTATAGTTTGAAATTATTGGACACCTCTCACCCAATCGCTGGCAGTTACTCAACAACAACATAGCGCAGACCAATAGCTCTGGCGCAGATGTGTACGTCATTGTCACGAGCGTTCTCCCCCTTTCATCCCCACGTGGGGGGCGTATTCGATTATTGGCTGTTTTCTGGGGGGGGCGTTGCAATCAAAATTCTACTGCTCCAAGCACTCCACAGAGAAGCACGGCCAGACTACAGTAGTGGAGCCAATCCTTTGGCGGAAGTACGTAGGATGGCTCGCGAGGCTACAATAAAGTACACTCTAACTAAGAGAAAGGACAACATTA
>NC_085870.1:21018058-21030558 GCF_034702125.1 Engraulis encrasicolus
TGGTCCTAGAGGTTGCAGGTTCGAATTGAGCAAGGAACCTAACCCCACATTGCTCAAGGGCCTGTAACCAATACCCTGAAAAAGAATAACTGTAAGTCGCTTTGAATAAATGAAAGCGTCAGCTAAGTGCAATATAATAATATAATAATAATAATTGGATACTCCTTAGTGAAATCCATGAAAAATCGGTGTTAGCAGGGCTCTAAATTAACACCCGCAAACCGGCCAAATGCTGGTGAAATTTAAGTTTGGCTGGTAGAAAAGACCAACTTACTAGCCACTTTGACCCATAAGTGAGTATAGTAGTGTGTTTGGCTAGTAAGATTAACATATTTAACCTAGCCATTTTGGCTGGTAATGAAAAATGTTCATTTAGAGCCCTGGGTGTTACTCACACCAGCAAGGCTGGAACACTTCACATTGAGAAACACACATGCTCTTCTCTCTGCTCTGTCTTCGCACTGCCCAGCTCACCATACCTGACAGGGACAAGAGGCACCAGTGCAGAGAAAGAGACCAGTGAACCACAGCTCAATGTACTGGTACAGGCACAGTGCTGGAGCGGCACGCGGCAGGCGGCTGCCCATGGTTGTGTATTTGAAGAGTTTTGTTGCAAAATGACTTGAACACCCTTTTGTTTTACAGTATTGAAAATGACAGTTCAGAGAATAGAATAGAGTTACTTTATTGATCCCCGATGTAAACCAGCTGTGAACACACACACACACAAACAGACAGTCCAGACCCTAAAGAGAGAAGACCTGCCGTCCTGAAACGTGTACGTTGATAAAAAAAAAGAGATTCCGAAAAGTACAATTGTTATGCTTTTTCGAGAGGGAAGAGGCTGTTCCTGAAGCTTAGGAGATGTTTGTGGTTAAAAGAAATGAAACGTACCGACTGGACAGAGGACATCAGAATGCCCGTGTCTGTGGTGCCCACTGCATATTGGAAGTTATCGTGACCATCCGTTTTCTTATTTCGGAGAAAACACCTGGTTAGATTCTATACAAATGAACGGTGCCTGGTCGATTCTGCTCCAAAGATGCACAGCCAAATTACATCAAATCTGTTTACAAACAGTAAAGGGGTCTATAAAAAATGGATAGCCAAACACAACGTGCTGTAGGCCTACTGAACGTATGACTTATGACTTATCACAATAACACATGGATTTTTGTTGTTGTCTACATTGCCAGATCATTCCAAGGCCACGTGAGAGCATTGTTCTGGCTGCAGAGTTTTACAAACAGATCACCAAACACAACACAACACAAACAATTGCTTCACTGAACAAAATTTAAGGAAGAAGATAAAATAGCTTCAAGACATTGCATTACTCAAAATGATGTAGGGTTCCTTCTGTAGTCCAGTATCTTAGGCAAGGCGACTGTAGTCATTTCCTGCTCTGTCTGCCTACTTTCTAGTTGCTGCTGGTGGATACGTGCCGAGTCAGAAAAAATGTCCTGTGCGCAACTTTGCGCCGAGCCATGATTTTTGATTTTGCGAAGGGGGGCGTGGTGCCATTGTGGGTGCATATAGGCCTACTACATGCAAAAATGGCCCAGTCTTCAAACCTACCCCCTTCTAGAAAGAAAGAAAGCCCATAGGGAAACTCCAACTCCCATTGTCATTGTGACACAGCACTCCACAGCACTCCACAGCACACAAGTGAACACTGCACACTGCACACAACGAAATTGCATTTATGCCTCACCCGTGCAAGGGGGCAGCCCTCAGCGGCGCCCCATGGGGAGCAGTGCGGGGGGACGGTACCATGCTCAGGGTACCTCAGTCATGGAGGAGGATGGGGGAGAGCACTGGTTGATTACTCCCCCCACCAACCTGGCGGGTCGGGAGTCGAACCGGCAACCTCTGGGATGCAAGTCTGACGCCCTAACCGCTCACCCATGACTGCCCTACTTCCCTCTCTCCCTCCCTCTCTCAAACAGCACCTCATTCTCTCTCTCTCTCTCTCTCTCTCTCTCTCTCTCTCTCTCTCTCTCTCTCTCTCTCTCTCTCTCTCTCTCTCTCTCTCTCTCTCTCTCTCTCTCTCTCTCTCTCTCTCTCTCTCCCCCTCTCTCATAAATGCACTTCATTGTTTCCAGTCCAGAATTGAAATGAGTAGATATAAGTAGGGACATAGCCAGGATTGTGACACAGGAGTGTGTTCACATCACTGTGGATATGCAGCAGTTTTGCAGTTTCCTGTGTAAGTAAATAACTTAACTCACATGCAAGTCACATGACTGTGGCACTGCAGAGTTGTGAATTTGCACTAGTTTTAGTAATGGCTATTTAGCGAAGGGGAATTGCTTTAAGATAGGAAGTAACTTTTTTTGGCGTGCGTGCCAGACCAGTGATCTTGCCGTTGATTGCTGACCCCCTAGCCTATTATCATTAAAACCATCAAAAGTGGTTGTGCGGCCCTGCCGTGGCCAACCGGTAGGGCACTCACCTGCCATGCGGCTGACCCAAGTTCGATTCCTGCCCCGGTTCCTTTGCCGACCCCTCCTCGTCTCTCTACCAATTCACTTCCTGTCCACCTCTCACAGTGTCCTAAAAAAAACCACCCCAAAAGAATTTTCACCACTTTCTTGTTAGTTGTATACATTTAAGCTATTATCCATCGTGTTTGATTTGGTTGGGTACCACAAAACATAATATTATATGAAAAGGAGGCAGTTGTTCTTCATTCTTCATTCTTCACGTTGGAGACTGGAGACCCAAGATTCTATATCCTTTCTGCTGAGGGGGATGCCCCACTGTGACATCATCACTAAATTCTGTTAAAAAACAAACAATTTAATTTAACAATTTAATACATGGACTCTTAGCCTGATTATCATCGACCTTCAAATCTCTTTGAGACTTGCAACGCTGAAAGTGTTGCGTCAGTAGGAGGGCACAGCCTGGCTAATGGACTCTAACAACATTTCAGAGAATGTTTCAAAGGTTTACTTATTTTGAGTGCTTTAAGTACCTATTAGCCATCAGTGGTGGTTAACCTGCTCAACCACATTTTAGGGTCAATAGCCTATTCTCATTAAAACCTTGTAGGACAGCACAGATGTAAACAGAGAACTTCAAACCACAAGAGAGAGGTGTTGAGGGCAGAACATCGCTGGTTTATATTGTAGTTGTATGATGGCCCATTTAAAATTTGTGCAAACCACAGGTCATGTACAGGGCGCAGTTTGAGTGATCTTTCTCCATAGACGATACTATCCTGTTCTCAGTAATCTCCATAAACTATGTGTATGTGGGCTGCCTCTCCTTCTACGAGAATACACACTGTTGTATACTGTACAATACATAACCCCGTCAATACATACTGTACAATGTAATAATGAGGACCCCCCCCCCAAAAAAAGCAAACACTGTGTGTGCTATTGCTATTTACGTACTGAACGGCATATACGCTGCATTCAGGTTCTTGAGATTTCAGCTGTTTAATTAAAAATGTGGGTAAGTTAGAGCTGAATGCACACATTCTGGTGCAAAATGAAGGTTCTAGCTTTTAAATGCAACTTATTTCATGTTTTTATGCGCTTCGGAGGCTGAGATATTTAGGTTTTAATAGGGGTATGCCTACCTTTTCCCAAAAAAGGGCTTAGGCTAAAATGGGTTAAACAAGCCTACATAATTTAGGATGTAGTGTTTTCTTTGTTTACCACTGTCAGCATGTCTAGACACATCAAAGTGACTTGGAGGCGGCAGCAGCAGCAGTAGAGGCCATATGAACCAGTAAATTAATCAATAGCTAAGTAGGGCAGGACACCAGTAGTGCTCTCTCTCTCTCTCTCTCTCTCTCTCTCTCTCTCTCTCTCTCTCTCTCTCTCTCTCTCGATCTCTCTCTTTCTCGATCTCTCTCTTCTCTTTCTTGCTCTCTCTCTCTCTCTCTCTCTCTCTCTCTCTCTGTCTCTCTCGCTCTCTTTCTTGATCTCTCTCTTCTCTTTCTTGCTCTCTCTGTCTCTCTCTCTGTCTCTCTGTCTCCCTAACTCTTGTAGTCTACACCTCTCTCCATCTATTCATCTTTCGCTCTATCTTCCTCTCTTTCTCCATTTCTCTTTTCCTCTCCAGATCACTGTCCCTCTTGCTCGTTTGCCTCCCTCCCTCTACCCTTTTACAGTAATATATTTTCTCTAACTCCCTCTTCATCTTTTTATCCATCGTGCTCTCTCCCTTTCCATCTCTCTGTCTTTATAATTCTGTGTCCCCTCTCTTCTTTCGTATCTATTCATGTATCTCTCTCTTGATCTCCCTGTCTTGATCGCTTTCTCTCTATCTACTCCTCCCTTCCTTTCCATCTCTTGCCTCCCTCCCTCTCTCCTTCTTTATCTCTTCATCCCTCTGTCTCTCTCCCCCTTCCTCATTTCCTCTTCTCTCTGAAATTATTCTGTCTAATAGTCTACATTATAGAGGCGGCTCCTGCTCTCACTTCTGTACCCTCACTCCACTCTCTACACACAAATCTCTTTCAAAATTGATCTCTCACAATCTCTCTGCATTTATTCATCTCACTATACATTTATTCATCTCTATTCTTCTCATCTCTCACACGATGATTTCTCTATTTGCTCCATTTCTCTCTCTCTTTCCATCTCCCTATCTCTCTTACTCTCTCTCCTGCCTCACTGTCTCCTTTCTATCTATTTATCTCTCCGTATCTCCCTTTATCTGTGTCTATCCCCTGCTGCTGTAGTCTATATTGCAGAGACGGGTTGATGGGGTGGCCGGCGTCGTCCTCGCGCCCTGCCTGCTCTAGCTCCTGCGCTCACTTTCACGCTTCCACACTCTCTCTGCTCCAGACCATGGCCGTAACTACCATTGAGGACACAGAGGTCATGTCCTATGTATTTTTTTTTCAGTAATATAAGTATCTGATGAAAATTGATACAGTATGATCAACAGTGATAAATTCAGTCGACACCCCCATTAATCCTCAAGGCAATGATTGCGTAATATAAACAAAGTTAACTTTGACTGAAGTATTTGACGCATTCTAAATGTACGGTATATACAGTAGCCTACAGCACGCAGTATTTGACCTCGGTATTTGAAAATGTCTGGTTACGGCCCTGCTCCAGACTTACAGATGAGGCGTCAGGCTCACCAAGGGCCGGCCGCCCCAGTGATGGATGGCCTTATTATGACAAGCCTTTGGGCCTCCCATCTGGGGAAAACTTACACCGAAAGATTGGTCTACTATGTCTTGCGTGAGGTGAAGTGGGGTGTAGTGGGGAGGTAAGGACAAGCTTAGGGTGAGTTACGCCCTGTCTTTTAGAGAAGGCTGGCTCTATTAGACTACAGATGGATTTTATCCAGGTGTCAACATAAGCCATTTCTTTTTTGGTGAAAAAAAAGAAATAGCTTATGGACCCTGTTCTGGTGAAAGCTACATTTTTCCCCTGTGAGGATTGCAGATGGATGTGAAAGCAGTCTTTTGTACTGTACATCATACCCTTCTGTGTCTTTCAGTTTTTAGTAGCCTGAGCTCAGAGTTAACCTAAAATTCTTGAATCAGTGGCTAGTGTCCAAATGTCAATTCTAAACATTTTATTTAATCGCAAGTTATCTGAAAATAGGGCAGTAAGTCTAAAACACCAAAACTTGTTCACTCTAATCAATAAATTCATTTTGTCACCTGTCATTCAGTCACAACTGTTATATAGGCCAACTGAGCCACACCCCGACATTTTAGCACGTCAACGTTTACAAATGTAACACTTCCTGTGTTTATTGTTGTGTGTGCTAGCAGGGTCACCAAGGTGATATGCAGCCAATGGATCTCCCCCAGGCTTCCAGGAGCTATATCAGTTCGCCTGATTTTCATCGACTTTCAAATCTCTTTGAGACTTGGTCTGACCAAGAGCATAACAATTTACATTTCCCACACACACACACACACACACACACACACACACACACACACACACACACACACACACACACACACACACACACACACACACACACACACACACACACACACACACACACACACACACACACAGTAACATACAAAGGCAATAGGCACAGACAGACCCCGATGAACAGCAACTGCCTGTACACAGGCCTGTGGCTTGAAGTGTCAGGTCCAGAGATCACCTCAAAACAGGGCTCTCAAGTTTTGAAGATTGTTTGGAGTGAGATTTAGACAAGCAGGTCGTCATGGCGGCGGCGTTTGAACTGTGTGCACCGCGGCTTGTCTCAACCACTCTGACAGAAGTAAAAAGTGATCTAGCGTCATTAGAACAGCTTATCTCACTGTTACTACAAAAACAAACTGATCTTAGTGCGCGGCTTACCTCGCTTGAAGTTCCACGATCAACCTGTCCAGCGGGCAGAGATGTAAAGGTGAATGCGTGCAGCCCTCGAGCCTCCACCTGGTCCACGGTGGTGCGTGGCAGTAAACGCCGTTTCCCTCCTCCAGGCCCTGCCCGTCTGGATGGTACAGGCATTTAAAACTCCACAATTCCTTCACTCCTCTGGCACTTCTGCCCACACCCCCAGGACCCCGGTTGAATGAAATCCACAAGGATCCATCTATCCGGTCTTCTATCCAGCGGCGAGGACAATCATCGAATCCACGACGGCCAAGGGGTAGTTGGAAAGCTACCTCCAACTCCAACAGATCTCCTGCTGGACTTGTCGATCCGGGACATGCATCTGGAAAGCGGAGACGACGACCAGCGTCTCCATTACAACCTAGCAGAAAGGGTACATCCAAGCGCGACAGGTCTCCTGGCGGCGCAGCAGGTCCCGAGCTTGCCGCTGAGAAGCGCCCAAGAGTCTCATCGCCTTCGTTGGAGACTAGTACCACCGACTCCTTCAGCCAGCCGCCGGGCAGCGACTTGGCTAACCATCCTGCTGGTGAATTGTCATCAGCTGTTGGTACTGCTAGACTGCATGTCGGACAATCATCCTCAACGCTATCCGTGGCTGAAAATGCATCGCTTGATGCCTCTCCATCATCTCCTCCGGTAGATGGATCCTGTCAGCGTTCACCAGCCAACTTTGACTTTGACCATCTGACTGATTGGCCTCCCTTGTCAGCAAATGCTAACGATGCTGACCTGTCAGCTACCCAATCGCTACCAGCTGGAAATGTTCTTCCAGCTGACTCTCCGGCTGGGGCATCCACGCCAGCGAATGCTGTAGACATGTCCTCAAGTAAATCGCCACCAACACTGTCATCGGTTTGCAAAGCATCTCTTGACTCTCTTTCCTCCTCTGGCTTGTCGGACGCTGGGGCTGTTTCTCCAGCAACAGATGGCAACCCAGCTGTAGGCCCAGTTTTACAGTCACTGCAACTTCCTTCTTCAACAGCGATCTATGGGGACGCTGAGTGTGACCCTGAAATTCTTATTGTCGGCGACTCCATTGTTAGACACTTAATTCTACCTAGAGCTGTCACTTATTGCGTTTCTGGAGGTAGGATTATTGACATATCAAAACTCATCCCCACCCTTCTCGACGTGCATCCAAATATAAACATTGTTATTGCGCACGTGGGGACGAATGACGTAATGGCCCGAAACTCCCTCAAACTGCAGCGTGAGTTAGAAACGCTATGCTTTACTGTAGAAAGTCTTGGGAAGCGTTGCATAATGTCAGGTCCGATTCCTTTCAACTCCACATATTCCGAACGTTTCAGTAGGCTTCTCAGTCTTCATAATTGGCTGAAAAACGTTTGTAGCGCCGCTGGTTTTGATTTCATTGCCAACTTTGACATCTTCTGGACAAAGTCACATCTGTACAAACCTGATGGTGTACACCCAAACTCCCGAGGAATTCAACAATTAACCACCAATTTCATTCATTTCATTGCCAGCACACTTTGACATTCTCCACAGCATAACCCAACGCAGCTCACTGTTCAAACTATTAGGCCTAATATGGGTTCTGCTGCTGTTTGCTCACCCTCCCATTCAAATACCTCCTTTGGCCAGCAGATGGCTCCTCGGAAATGTCAAAGCCTGCCCATCTGCAATGATATCTCCCTGCCAGAGACTGTCCTTCCTAATTCTTCTCCTGATATCCCTCTCAATATTGGACTAAGCCCTGAAGTCATGAATGCTACATGTCCATTGGAGTCTACCCCTGACGTTGTTCGCTTGGACAATCCATGTGTTTTTAAGGACAGAAAAGGCATTGGGTTAATCCACCTCAATATCAGAAGTATACAGCTCCAGGCCTTTTTATTAGAATACCATGAAAAAGTTGATTTATTTCCATAATTCCATCAATAATGTTAAACTGTCATGGATTGTAGATTCATGGCCCAGTTTTTTAACTATTCCAATCATTAGTTTTTTTCTTTTTATATACGTTGGCCTTCCAGCTCCAAAAACCCATGAATTGGGGAATTCGCATTATTAGAATATTTTTATAAAATCACATTTTTCATCAAAATTCTGGTCACATTAAATCAGTTGAAATTTGGTACTTTCTACATAACATGCAATGGTCAATACTTGGTTAGGACATTCTCTGTCTTCATAATGGCCATGATGCGTTTAACATTGAAGTCAATGGCAAAAACAGTGCATGGGAGTTATGGAAGCCCAGATATCCTTGATGCTTTGCTGTCAGCTGTTCTTGTTTGTTGACCTGGTGCCCCACACTTCCCTCTTCAATATACCCGAAGATTTCCATGCCACGTTTTGGTGTTAACTCACCAGTTTAATTCTAACTCAACAGAAATTAAACCCCATTCATTTTCAATGGGGTTTCATTTCTGGTAATTTAGAATTAAACTGGTGAGTTAGCGCCAAAACGTGGCATGGAAATCTACAGGGTATATTGAAGAGTGAAGTGTGGGGTACCAGGTCAACAAACAGGAACAGCTGACAGCAAAGCATCAAGGATATATGGGCTTCCATAACTCCCATGCACTGTTTTTGCCATTGACTTCAATGTTAAACGCATCATGGCCATTATGAAGACAGAGAATGTCCTAACCAAGTATTGACCATTGCATGTTATGTAGAAAGTACCAAATTTCAACTGATTTAATGTGACCCGAATTTTGATGAAGAAAAATGTGATTTTATAACAATATTCTAATAATGCGAATTCCCCAATTCATGGGTTTTTGGAGCTGGAAGGCCAACGTTTATAAAAAGAAAAAAAATAATGATTGGAATAGTTAAAAAACTGGGCCATGAATCTACAATCCATGACAGTTTAACATTATTGATGGAATTATGGAAATAAATCAACTTTTTCATGGTATTCTAATAAAAAGGCCTGGAGCTGTATTGCAACGAGATAAAATGGATCACCTAAATATTTTAATTGCTCAAACTAACACAGATATCTTGGTTTTATCAGAAACTTGGCTGAAGAGTGAAATTGATGACTCTGAAGTCAACCTTTCAGGCTACAATTTATTTAGAATTGACAGGGTCGGGAGGGGTGGGGGTGTGGCTATTTACGTGAAGTCACATTTTTCTGTCACATTTCTGTATTCCTTAAGTGAACCTAAATCCTTTGAATTTATTGCACTAAAGGTTTATTATGGCACCAATAACAACTCCTTCATAATAGTTGGGATTTATAGACCCCCGTCAGCTGATTCTAAATCCATAGATCAGCTTGCAGAATTGATATCTAGATTCACTGACTCAGAAGTTCTGGTCCTTGGGGATTTTAATATTGACTGGCTAACTGATGCCTCCAAACATCTTAGAGATGTTTTCTCAAGTCTATTTTTGGATCAACTTATTAATGATCCAACAAGACCAAACTCTAAGAACTTTAGCAAATAATCTCTTATTGATCTACTTTTTACAAATAAGATGAACAAAATTAGCGCAACTGGTGTTTTTGATTTAGGGGTCAGTGACCACTGTCCCATTGCCTGTATTAGGCACAGCACTCTAACCAAAGCACTGCCTCGCATTTTGGTTAAAAGAACTATGAAACATTTTAATGAGCAAGCTTTTTTAAATGATCTCTATGAAAGTGACATTCATCTAACAACTGAAATTCCTGATGCTGACTTGGCTCTACAGTGTTTCTCAAACTCATTTATTTGCATTGTTGACAAACATGCACCTTTTAAAAAGATAAGAGTAAAAAGTAGAACAAACCCATGGTTCACCCCTGACCTCTCCTCTCTTTTTCAGTCGAGAAATAAGGCTTGGTCATTAGAAAGGAGGAGCAAGGATGCCTCTGACTGGGCAAGTTTCAGGAAAATTAGGAACAGATGTACATTATCTGTAAGAAAGGCTAAATCTGACTATTACTTTAACCTTGTCTCTAGTTCGTACTCTGATCCTGCAAAATTCTGGAAGGCTGTAAATTACAAAAACAATAAATCTGTTACACCTATGCCTTCTTCCATTAAGTTTGATGATTGTCTACTACAAGACAAATCAGACATTTGCAGTGCTCTTAACAAACATTTTTCTTTAGCCAGTCAAAGTTTTGATAATAGCAATAATCATTCCTTTTTGCCTAGGGCTGGACATGATATGTGTATCAGAGACAATGTCAGAGACGATGATCTGGAATTTAGGCTTCATCCTGTGTCTAAGCATACAGTGCTATCTGCTTTATTAGCAATTGATAGTCGCAAATCCACTGGAGAAGACCACCTAGATCCTCTTTTTCTTCGCACTGCGGCATATATAATAGCAGAGCCATTATTGCACATTTTCAATTCTTGGTAACACTTTATTTTAGGGATACATCTATTAGCACTAATACATACAATATATATATAATCAGGCAAGGGGCGTAGAGTCGGGGCCCTAGGTAGTGCGGGGGCCCTATGCCATCTGGGCTGACCAATGCATCACTTTAGAATAGGGACCCTTATTCCACATCTGTTTTCACACTGTTCAGGGTTTGTTCACACAGTGTACCAGGAGCTTATACACATTGTATTCTGGCCCTTACTGCTTAGTCATAAATAGAAATCTAGGTCTACAAGGTCCTTACTAAGGTTATATTAGTAATAAATCCCTAATTGGGCATGAACAAGACATTTGTGAATACATGCTTAACAACTGTCTTATTTTGCTTAGTACATGCCTTACAAGTTACTTACACAGGCATTAATATTGTATGTATTAGTGCTAATAGATGTATCCCTAAAATAAAGTGTTACCCAATTCTTCTATTTCCACTGGAGTTGTCCCTACACTATGGAAATTTGCACACATTACCCCGTTGAACAAGGGGGGTGATAAGACTACCGTGTCTCTCAAAAATACTAGAGAAGTTGGTAAATGATCAGCTCAAAGAATTTCTAAATACCAATAATATTCTGAGCCCTCTCCAATCAGGCTTTAGGCCTAAACATAGTACAGTCACTGCTGCTACTAAAGTAATTGATGATATTATCACTTCTCTTGACAAGAAAAAACATTGTGCTGCCATCTTTGTGGACTTATCCAAAGCATTTGACACTGTGGACCATTCTCTGCTTCTACAAATTCTGCCTGGTATTGGTTTTAGTGCAAGTGCCTGTAAATGGTTCCAGAGCTACCTATCAAACAGACACCATACTGTAAAATTGGGTAATACTCAATCTGACCCCCTGCTAATAACCAAGGGGGTCCCACAAGGTTCAGTATTAGGTCCGGTACTCTTCACCATGTACATAAATAGCATACTCTCTCTCCTTTCCAACTGCTCTATTCACCTATATGCAGATGATACAATTTTGTATTGTGTTGCAGATTCTGTACAGCTAGCATTGGAGAAATTGCAGCAGTCTTTTAATATCCTACAAAATGCCTTCATTGGTCTTAAGCTTCTACTTAATGTAAGCAAGACTAAATGTATGGTCTTTACTCGATCTAAGCATGGCATGAAAAATGATTTTAATATATCTACTTTAGATGGGTCTGTTATTGAGAGAGTATCACATTATAAGTACCTGGGAATCTGGCTAGATGACAAGTTCACATTCAAGAAACATACTGACTGTCTTGTCACTACGCTCAGACAAAAGCTATCTTTCCTGCACAGAAATAAATATCACTTTCCTGTTTTCTGCAGAAAAAAGTTAATTGAAGCTACTTTTCTGTCTTCCATTGACTATGGTGATGTTATTTACAGACATGCACCACTCTCTAATCTGAAGGCACTTGACACTGTCTATCATTCAGCTCTTCGTTTTATTACTGGGGATCCATATAGTACTCATCATTGCCTGTTATATGATAAAGTTGGGTGGGCTCCACTTTCTCACAGAAGGGACATGCATTATTCTATTTTTATCTATAAGGCCCTCACTGGTAAACTCCCATTTTATATTTCATCTCTTTTAGTTTGGCACTCCAACCCATACCAAACCCGCAGCAGCAACTTTTTACTGGAGGTCCCTTATGACCGCACTGAACTGGGTAAAACGGCTCTTAGTGTCTGTGGACCTTCAGTTTGGAATACCTTACAACAAAGGATGGGTCTTCAAGCCTTTGTGTCATTAGAACATTTTAAAGTAATACTGGGAAGTTTTTTTTTATCACATACTTGTACTTGTT
>NC_085870.1:21033058-21038058 GCF_034702125.1 Engraulis encrasicolus
ACACACACACACACACACACACACACACACACACACACACACACACACACACACACACACACACACACACACACACACACACACACACACACACACACACCCCTCATAGCCTTAGCATAGCAATGGATTTCTAACACTATTACCCGACAAATTAGCCCTAGGCAATTTTTTGTCCATTAATATCGCTAGATTTTCCATTAAATGTTTGTGCGCTAATATTGCTAGAAATGCACAGGACCGTAAATACATCTATTATGTAATCATACGGGTGAATACTTTCCCAACCCCCATGTAAGGGAGCCACTGCCCTTAGGTAACTGCTGTACGAGTGCTTGGTAATAATGGCCACTCTATGCGTAATTAACATGTCGATGCCTCCCCCCATCCATCACGTGTGGACCACTACTGCCACCACTACCACCACCAACGCAACTACCACCACCACTACCACCACAACTAACACCACCACCAACACCCAACTCAAAATAATTTTAAAACTTTAAAATATAGTCGGTGGCACCATTACAACCATCACCACCACCACCAGAGGTGGTCTTAAGATCAGAGGGTTGCCAGTTCGCATCCCACCCTTACCTCTTCCTTTTCCTCCATACATGACTGAAGTGCGTGCCCTTGAGTAAGGCACCTAACCCCAATTGTTCCAAGGACTATAACCAATACCCTGTAAATAACTCCAAGTCGCTTTGGAAGTGTCAGCAAAGTCAGTAAAGTGTACAGTAATAATCCATGAAATGCATGACAAGGAGCAGGCGTCACTCAGTATTTGTTAAAATGCTTGCGAGATGGCCCAAATCGTGGTCCTTCATCTCCCACTTGTTTCTCGCTTTGCTACATATTTTCATCATCTCCTCTTTTACAGTAATCCATCCATCCATCCATCCATCCATCCATCCATCCATCCATCCATCCATCCATCCATCCATGTTAGATGCAGGTACCCCTTGCCCTTTTTAAAGTGCACTGTGTAATAGTTGTAGTAGTTTATTTCCAGAATTCATGCTGCCCATTCACAAATGTTCCTTTTTTCACAAATACTTACCATACCACCACCATCAAATTCCAAGTATTCATTATGACTGGAAAAATGCACTTTTCATGAAAAGAGGGACCGTCTCAATTGTTCGTCATTTTAAATTTCCAGAAATAAACATTTTTAGCTGCAAATCTTACTACACTTATTACTCAGTAAATATTCCTGAAAAGCTCAAATTTGGCAATAGTCAGCACACTTTCAATGAGGAGCATAGTTGCAATACCCACTCTGACCACCATCTTACACAGCGCACCTTTGTTCACTGTAATGTCACAGCTAATGATGTGGTTGAATACAAATTACGCTGTGTGAGTTCCTTCTCAACAGGAGGGAGATTTATTCACATTCACATCCCACCTTAATTGTGAGTTGCTCTGCACTTGGTTTGAAACATTACCTCGCGAAAGACTTGCATTAATCACCCGGAACATTATTTCTTGTTGTAAACACCAAAGCCATTTGGCAATGAAACGAATGACTTGAATTTTCTAATTGATAGGAAGTGATGTGAACACATTTGTGATTAGGTTTTTTCCCATTTCACTGACTTCCAAGAGCCATGCGTCACAGAAATATCAGTGGGAGAAAACAGAAGAAAGCCAGCTACCTTCTCCCCTGACAATACCTAAACATGCTCCGCAGGGTATATGTGTGTATTCACCTGTGTTGTTATGGGTGGCACGTATTGCGTGAGAGTGGCTGCATGATTTTGTGTATGGGGGGATGGGGGGACTGAATACGGTATATGCCATGTTGTTGCCAGGTTGTTTTACACTAGGGATATTGCATTTGTGTGTGTGTGTGTGTGTGTGTGTGTGTGTGTGTGTGTGTGTGTGTGTGTGTGTGTGTGTGTGTGTGTGTATGTGTGTGTGTGTGTGTGTGTGTGTGTGTGTGTGCGCGCGCGAGTGTGCATGTGCACGTGTGTGTGCGTGTGTGTGTGTGTGTGTGTGTGTGTGTGTGTGTGTGTGTGTGTGTGTGTGTGTGTGTGTGTGTGTGTGCCTGTGTGCATGTGTGTGCGTGTGCGTGTGCGTACTGTGGCCTAATTAGTGCTCTGGAAAAGCCAGAGTGAAGAAGACGAGCTCAAACAGCCTCATCCACCCACAGACTTACAGGAGCCCATATATAGACTTACAGCCTTACAGTATATGAAGGGTTTATTTTAGGGGTGGGCATAGATTAATTTTTTTAATCTAGATTAATCTCACTGTAATTATGAAATTAATCTAGATTAATCTAGATTAATCTATATCAAAATGGCTCATTCAGAATAGGCACGATAGCGAAATAATGCCGAAAAAACCTTGGGGTTTCTTAAGACAGATGGCGCATTAGACCAGAGCTCATCTTTTTTTCCAAAATGCATCTCATCTTCAAAAAATGGTCATGTTGATACTTGGAGATGAAAAAATCACAGCAATATGTTTAAAAGTGTGTCCAATATGTTAGGAAGCATTTACAGTTATAAGATACTGAAATTTCAAAATGAACAGCGCTATAAGTTGTAGAGGCAAATACAGCTAAATCTATCATTTAGGCTTTTTAAACAATATTACCTCAACAATTCAGCATTTCTAATGGGCAGAGAGAGAGAGAGAGAGAGAGAGAGAGAGAGAGAGAGAGAGAGAGAGAGAGAATCTGCCACTGACTGTTAAAAGGAGCAGCGGCTCCTTTAAGAGAGGGAGGAGTTCTGCGCGTAGTAGGCACCGCAGCCCTCAGAGCCAGGCTACTGGATATGCCTATCTAGAACCTACAGCACTGGCACACGGCGATTTGACAGTTGTTCTCAGAGTTAGAATGCCAGATTAGTTACAACTAGACATGAATTCAGTTTGCAAAAAAAAAGTCAAGCGCGACAACCGCGAGGTTTAGGCTATTACCGTCGGACATGAGAATATTTCACTGAATCGCAAATGTGCGCGATTGCAACACAAACATTCAGCGAGAGTAGATATTGACAGTTTCAGTTTGACAATCTTCAAAATGCATAGGACTATCACACGGAATGTTTTGCAATTATAGCACAGGCAAGATTTCTGGAAGTTGTTTATGTATTCTATGCAATGCGTGAGGAAATGTAGGCTATGTCGGGCTGGTAGCTACTCACACACAATAATGTCTCTCTATGCTTCACCTCAAACAATAACGTCTCTTTAGTCTACCACTTATGAAAAAGCACTCAAACAACAACTACCACGGCAGAGGGATTAATGTTTTCAGCATGCAAACACTTCATATTTAGTAGGTCTGCTGAAACAACAGGTGGAGAGAGGAGAAGCGACTGGAGCGCAGTCTAAAAGCGTCTGTCAATTAAACGCTATGGTGACGTGCATACCCAAACTCCAAACCTATATTTTGAGAATAGATTAACGTGCGATATTTTCTTTATCGCGCGACAAGAGTCTCACATTATCGCAGCACGTTAACGCCGATAACGGCCCACCACTAGTATATTTGCAAAACGGTGTACAGTATCTACGATTTGTAATTTTTTTATTCTTTTGCATTTTATTATTGTAAATGACTGTTCAGAGGTCCTATCACCTATGTGTGAGTTTTTGCCATTCAAATATTAGAATATAAGAAATAAGAACATACTTTTTTAACCTATATAAAATGCTTTTGCAATGCAATGCAATGGAAGGCCCAATACAAAAATGTCAATTTCCCTACATTCTACAAAAATGTAGATACACCGGTATACAAAATAACCCTTCATGTACAGACTTACAGCCTTTCCTTTTACGTCTTCTAACACCCAACAGTACACATTCACACATATTCTTTACTGTCCAACACATCAGCTCCATTTCACATAGCATACACTTCAGCTAAATGTAGCTACATGTCTCCTCCTCGCACACAGTAACCTACACAGCACGCCACACAGTAAATTTTGTGCTTTACCGTCAAGAACAGAGGATTCATTACTACAGTGAAGCAGAGTACACCGTGCATTATATGTAATACACAGAGCCAGAGGCATAGCACCAAATTCTGGGTCCTATGGATCCAGCTAATTGTTGCTAATTGCTGGTGGCAGCTCTCCATTGGCACAGCATTAGTAGACCTACTCTTTCTTCACTTCTTCTTCTTCTTCTTCTTCTTCTTCTTCTTCTTCTTCTTCTTCTTCTTCTTCTTCTTCTTCCCTTCCTTCCTCATATTGCTTCATGCAGAAACACACAGAACTGATGAGATTATCAATTAGAAGAAAAGAAACAAATATGAAGAAGAAAAAAAAAGAGAGAATAAAGGGAACAAAAAGCCGTAAAGGTGAAAAAAAGCTTTTAACCCATTGTGTCCTGGAACGACATATGCGCTGCATTAAGGTTCTTGAGATGTGAGCTGTTTTATTAAAAAATGTGGGTACGTTAGAGCTGATTGAACACCACATTCTAGTGATCACATTCTAGTGCAAAATGAAGGTTCTAGCTTTTAACTGCAACTTATTTCATGTTTTTATGTGCTTCAGAGGCTGAGATATTTAGGTTTTAGTAATAGGGAGAGGGCACCTTTTACCAAAAAAGGGTTAGGCTAAAATGGGTTAAATGTTTTTTTGATCTAATTGCTACTCGTGGGTCTCTACTGCTAGCACATGAGTAGTCTCCTCCGTCCTCATGGGCTCCCTGCCGTAGTGTTTACTGTACTAAAGGGGGGAGGCCCTGAGCTAAATGCGGCCCTCTGACCTTGACCCCTCAGAGCCCGAGGTGGACACATAATGATTCCATCACAACGCAGCGTCTGGTCTGCCAATAGCCGCCTGATCAATAGAGCCCGCCTCCCTTGGCCTTTCATTGGCTGCATCGATTCACCTCAGCTGCAGCTGACACTGAGGAGAGAGAGAGAGAGAGAGAGAGAGAGAGAGAGAGAGAGAGAGAGAGAGAGAGAGAGAGAGAGAGAGAGAGAGAGAGAGAGAGACAGACAGACAGACAGACAGACAGACAGACAG
>NC_085870.1:21043058-21050558 GCF_034702125.1 Engraulis encrasicolus
TGTGTGTGTGTGTGTCTGTGTGTGTGTCTGTGTGTCTGTGTGTGTGTGGGTATGTGCGTACATGTGTGTGTGTGTGTATGTGTGTATGTGTGTGTGTGTGTGTGTGTGTGTGTGTGTGTGTGTGTGTGTGAGAGAGAGAGAGAGAGAGAGACAGAGAGCAAGCAAAGCATGAGACATACTGACAAACAGACGCACAGAGACGTGCACACGAGACAACATCCCTTGTTGGGCTTGTGTGAACACACTTTAGTGCAGTCAGAAGGAGAGGGATACAGAAGAGATGGAACGTGTTATGTGTGAGGAAGAAAGAAGGTGAAAGACTGTGTACATGGTGAGCAGAAAGTGTGACACTGTCAGGTGCTGTCAAGATATGAGAGGCTGATAAGCATGAGCCTGTTCAGCACGAGTCACTAGAATCATGGTGTTAGTCCAAATTCCTGGGGGTTAAAATAACACAGCTTAATTTGAGTTTTTTTTAGTTAATTTGAGTTAATTTGAGTTTCATTGCAAAATGACGTATATCCATTTTGGAACATTTTGAGAAATTGACATTTTCGTACTGGGCCATCGCATAGCAAAATGCATTTTATATAGGTTTAAAAAACATATTTGAATGACAGAAATTCACAAGGAAACTCTTCATGTGCTGTCTGAGAGAGGGTAAAAGTGTGCGGCTTTGTGAGGATGCTCAAAGAGGCTCCAGGTTTGTTTGGAGTGTAGGGCGGGTGTGAGGGGTGATTTAGAGCAGAGGTTCCCAACCTTTTTCTTCAGGGACCCATATTTTACCATTGTAAGCTTTGGTGACCCACCAACGAGAACTAATTTTACTTATCGTTTTATTCCTCAATTTGTCTTCATTCAAAATCAGAATAAATGTTTAATGTAGCTCTTAACTTTGGTTGCTTCTGTGCATATATTAATAAAATGCGTTGTCATTTATTCAACATGTGCTATATATGGTATTACAATTAAACCCCTTAAAATCAAGAGGGCTTTGCGAGCCTCTGTGGATCTTTGGTGACCCAAAGGTTGGGTAGCGACCCATAGGTTTGGAACCACTGGTATAGAAAACTGCAGCATCGCAGTGGCCTTGAGGAGTGAATAGTGAAAAAGCCAACCTAAGAGCTGCCGACTGAAGAGAAATCATTCCACGTCTCTGCTATTCATCAGCTTGTCTGCCATGGCAATCCTTCTCATGGTGACTATTACAGCAACGCAAATATGTCTCATTCAGTCTTCTTCTCTCCCGCCCTGTAAAAAAACATCCATTCTGTATCTAAATAGGAGAAAACACAAGCTGTGTCCTTGCAAGGCAGAATGGTTTTGTTTGTGCATTGCATAACAGTGTCACTGCACAGCCAGCTATTAATTTGTGGTGAGACATCAACTGTTTCTTTTCACAGCAGAAGGCCATGCCACAATACAGACAGACGGAGACAGAGATATTTGCGGATGGGAAGAAATTGAAATTTGAGATGGTTATTAAGTGACATTCAATCGCCATTGTGGCTGCCATTGTTTACTGCAAACGTTCGGTTATATTGTTATCATTGCAAACACAGTCCCAACTCTGCACATTGTGACGTGTTGATATGTAGGCCTATTGCGTAGAAGGGGCATCAAAATTCATGGTTTGCAGTAGTGAAAGGATTAAACTTTACTTTTTTTGAGTTTTTTGTATGTTTAGTTATTATTATTATGATTATGTCTTATTTGATATACGGGGGGAGAATAGTGAAATGCACACAAGGGGAAGAAAGCAAAGGAAAATACTGATGGGAAATGTGTTTACAAATGAATACCATGATTGTTTATGAACTCACTGAATTCTGAATGAACACAAAGTATGAAAAACAGGATTATACAGCCTATGGGTGTTGTTGTTGGGATTGCTGGCCCACTGCCACCACTGCACAATGCAGGAATGCAAGTACATTCCACATGAAAAAATCTCTATTGCACTACAAAATACTACAAAGTATGATCACAAAACAACTACACCGCAAATGACATTTTTACATCTGCGAGTTTTTCAGCACCATGGACAGGGGTCGCGCCATTGGCAAAACTTATTTATGGCCATCGATGTGCAAAATAACAGGCCTAGTACTCAAAATCATCAGCACTTGTCTCTATTAACGATTCATATTTGGCAAGTCATAGCACCGATCAGCTGACTTGTGTTTAGTGTTTTGATTTATAGCACACCATCCTTTCTGTCTTTCGTGGTGGCCTTGTTGAATGTGTTATTTTCCGCGTGGCACGCCCTCCCACACAGCCCTGACATTATTCCTTTCACTCCACAGACACGTGTCCACAGGGTGTTCATTCACCAAAGCCTGCTTTATGTGGTCAGCTGTGCCTTTGTCTCCAAAGGACTTTCTAACGTGTTGCTTTCAGCTTTCATCCTGTTGCGCTGGGGAGAAAGAGGAACCATTTTGAGGTTTCCTTAGGCGTCGCGACCCTCATTTGTACTTAAAAAGTACGTTTTCCGGGTGGCAAATACAGTGAGATGGCGCGCGCGTCTGGGGTTTGCTGTTGTTCATGTCAAGTTGGGTTTCAATTGGGCGAATGGAGTAAGTATGTCAGACATATGCGTGCCGTGGGCGGGAATAGGCGTGTGTTTATAAACCACGGCGCGCGCTCGGTGGGGCGGCAGCAGACGGGAGAAGAGGAGACGGGGGAAAGTATAGCACGCGCTGGCTTTGGTTAACCGAAGGCTGGGTGGGGGAGCCGCGGAGCCCTCTGCCCCCCGCGCGCTAACACCTGTATGGATGACCACTTTAACCTCATCGACTCGCCCTCAGTCAGGTACCGAGGCAGCAGCGAGGAGCTCAGCTACGGAGAGAGGGACAAAGCCATCATGACAGTTGTTGCGTGTGACAGCATTCTGGAGGAGAGCGCCGCGCTCCCCACTCACCTGCCCGTGGATCGATATGAACCCCAGCACGGGTGCTGCGAGCGGGTCGTCATCAACATTTCGGGCTTGCGCTTTGAAACGCAGCTGAAAACTTTTAACCAGTTTCCAGACACATTGCTTGGGGACCCAAAGAAACGAATGCGTTACTTTGATCCCCTGAGAAACGAATATTTTTTCGACAGAAATCGACCAAGCTTCGATGCCATTTTGTACTACTACCAGTCGGGGGGACGCATTCGCAGACCCGTCAATGTTCCCATAGACGTTTTCTCAGAGGAAATAAGGTTTTACCAACTTGGTGAGGAGGCCATGGAGAAATTTCGAGAGGACGAGGGCTTCATAAAAGAAGAGGAGCGCCCTTTGCCAGATCATGAATTCAAAAGACAGGTCTGGCTTTTGTTTGAGTACCCAGAGAGCTCAGGGCCCGCAAGAGGCATTGCAATTGTGTCAGTGCTTGTCATCCTCATCTCAATAGTAATATTTTGTCTGGAGACTTTACCTGAATTCCGGGACGACAGAGACCGTTCCACAGTGGCTCCTACAGTCAACGGAACTGCCCCCTACGGCCCCAGCACATTAATTGCAGACCCATTCTTCGTCATAGAAACTCTTTGTATAATTTGGTTCTCTTTTGAACTGTTAGTCAGGTTCTTCGCCTGCCCAAGCAAAACCACTTTTTCCAAAAATATCATGAACATTATCGACATCGTGGCAATCATCCCCTACTTTATTACCCTGGGGACGGAGCTGGCTCAAAGACAGGGCAACGGGCAGCAAGCCATGTCGCTGGCCATTCTCAGGGTGATTAGGCTTGTCCGAGTTTTTCGCATATTCAAGCTTTCTCGACACTCCAAGGGACTTCAAATTTTAGGTCAGACTCTTAAAGCCAGCATGAGAGAGCTGGGACTGTTGATATTCTTTCTTTTCATTGGAGTTATTTTGTTCTCCAGCGCGGTGTATTTCGCGGAGGCAGACGACCCTTCCTCGAGTTTCAGTAGCATTCCAGATGCGTTTTGGTGGGCTGTAGTAACCATGACTACTGTTGGATATGGGGACATGCACCCAGTGACAATAGGGGGTAAAATCGTGGGATCGCTGTGCGCCATTGCTGGAGTGCTCACCATTGCGCTCCCCGTGCCCGTCATAGTCTCTAATTTCAACTACTTTTACCACCGCGAGACAGACGGCGAGGAGCACGCTCAGTACCTTCACGTGGGTAGCTGTCAGCACCTCTCCTCCACGGAGGAACTCAAACGGACACGCAGCACCTCGTCGCTCAGCAAGTCAGAGTACATGGTGATAGAGGAGGGCATCAATAACGCATACAAGCAGCCAAACTTCTCCAACCAAAATAACCAAAACTGCGTGAATATCAAAAAGCTTTTCACCGATGTCTAGCCCCAAACAGTTAGTTGTCAGTTAATATATATCATCAGGTTAACACCTGAAGTTATTTATTATTCGTTGGTATAACCATCGTGATGTGCGGGTGCAGATCTTCCATGTATGTTAGAGGGTTCGTGTTTCTGAAATATGCACCGGCAGCATTAATCAAACGGACTTGCTTTTGGTTTTGCCTAGTACTAGGTCAGTGCAGACTCAACGTGTTGCTTTAATTTTGGCCTCTGGAAACAGGGGTCCTAATGTCAAACATGATTGTGCTCATTCTGTAATGGACGTTAAGTAAATGTCTCTGTTTACTCTGAGTGTCTCATATATAGATATGTAAGTATAATATGCATAGCCTACATATACTCGCTGTGGGAGGTTACATATGATCTTTTCAGTATCTATCAAAGGTGTTGTTCAAAAGCAACTGCCACAAGTGTCGCGCGTAAACCTGGTTAAACGATTGTTGTCGAGAGCAATGTTAAGTAGAAGTGGTCCTGTCTTTTGTTGTAGCTGTTGAATCACTCAGTGCAAGTTCGGTTTAGAACAGAAAGAACCTATGCTGCCTTTATAATATCAAGTGAACTTATGAGGTGTCGTGAAAAATGGTTGTTGAATTGATTCTTTATAAATTGGTATATCTATCTAATCAAACATATATCTTACCGAAGACAGAGGTACTTAAAAGTGAGAGAATGTCACTTGTGATGCGCCTGGTAGCACGTTTTGTGTTGTGCAATGTGTATGGGCAACTGTCATAGTAACTGGAATTGGCATCACAACACGTGCCGAGCAAACGACGGTGTAGTGTGTAAACATGTTTTTCTGCAAAACGTGGCACGGGCAAGTTTTTCTCAAGAGGACTGAACTCGACGGAAAAGACTGCCGGACGTCCTTCATCCAGGGAGCGGTGGAAGAGAAGATATCAGCGAGGACACGCCTTCAAGTCGACGCCCCACAGCCCGCCTTGTGATGCAGTCTCCATAGCGACTTCATTTTCCAAGGTAACCCCCATTTACGTTACCATGGTATCCTTTCTTCGTTTCCACAGTAACCTTCCAGATGGTTCACGAGCTTGACTAGCAAAATAGCACTGTGTTGTAAGAAAGGGAGGAGAGAGAGAGAGAGAGAGAGAGAGAGAGAGAGAGAGAGAGAGAGAGAGAGAGAGAGAGAGAGAGAGAGAGAAAAAAAAAGAGAGAGACTAGAATAAACACTGTTCCCCGACCCAAAATAGATTTGGCTGCATCCCCATGGCACACAAAACCATCAAGTTGCACAAGCTGTGATATAGGCTACATCATTAGAGCAGCACACATATGCATGTGTACATCCATAGCGCATTCATATCAGTGGCCCTAGCAGGAGAAGCTGTCCTACTTACTGGAATAAACAGTCTGTGTATGAATACAAGAGGAAGATGCATCCAAGCCATGAATGAAATCTGTTGACGGACAACAGATTGTATGGCTATTCACTCAGTAAAATCGAACTCTATTCTTGTCTACTGTAAGCAAAAGTTGGCGGTTTTGTTGTTGCTTTAATGGAAATAAGACACACTTGACATTTGAGGAAATCAAGGGACATACCAATGCACTACAATGAAAATAATTTCTGGCTTTGATGCCGTATATTTGTGTGTAATATTTTTTTATTTTTGACTATGTACATTTTTTTCATCATGTTTTGACTTTGAACCAGTTTCCACTTTTGCTACAAAAAAGCTTAAGTGTCTTATTTCACATTCTGGTTTGAAGGCCAAAGCAGAATCCTTTCTTTCGGTGAACGTGTCTGCAAAAAACCTGATGTGACGCCTTTTATTTAGTTGAACTGATCCAGTTATTGCTTTCTGTTACCCAGGGGTCTTAAACGTGACAGCAGTAAAACAGAAATGGCTGCTTTTGCTGGACGGTGTACTTTTAGCCTTGGTTATTTATGATTTTTTGTTTTTCTCATTTCCGGTCCCAAGGATACGTAAAAGAAAGCAATGTGAAAAATCTTGATTAAGTCATTCAAGCTGTGTTGGTGTTGCTGCTGGTGTTGTTTGTTATTGTTGTACGATGAATTGCTCTCGCAAGGCATGTCTTCAGCTCGGCCCTTGGCCAGTAGCTATGACAAGTTGGTAGACAAGACATGTAGACATGTAGTCTTGGGTATCTATTGTGCATACGTCAAAGGCTTCTGGAGCAGCAAGGGGTTTGTTCCTGCCAAGTCTCCATGCCATAGGGTTGCCTGGTGTAAACAGGGCTGGACTGGCCATCTGACATAGCGGACATTTCCCGGTGGGCCCCGCACCCTCGTGGGCCCCTATTTTCAGAAATGTTCAGATTTTTTTTTTAAACATTTCTGAAAATAGGGGCCCATGAGGGTGCGGGGCCCACCGGTGATTCAGTTCTGTGCCGCTAATTATGAGGGGCCCTTTTAAGCCAAAAGGGCCTGGGCCCTAATTCTCCTCCAGTTCAGCCCTGGCCTGGTGTGAAGCGTCTCCACGCCGTAGGGTTGCGTGGTGTAAAGCGTGTGAGCAGGAGGGTCGGTTGGCCAGGTTGGCTGCTTTACCAACAGGGGCCCAGGGCCGCCTGGGTTTAGCCAAGCTGCCCGTCAGATGGACAGCTCTGTTGCCTCCTAGGCCTCCCTCAACACAGTCAATGCTTCTCAACGGGGGCGGTACAGCCTCCCAGCGGGCGTTGGGGTGCTCTATGGGGGCGTTGAGAAGGATACAGCTGAGAGGCGGGCGGTGCTTAGTCGCCATTGGGGGACATTAGACCTTTTTTTATATACTGAGGGGGGCATTGTCAGGCTTATGATGAGGTCAAGGGGGCATTGGGAGAATTTTGATGAGCCCAAGGGTGCGTTTGTTCAAAAAAGGTTGAGAATCACTGACGTAGAGTGAGTCCATTCCCAACAGAAGGCATCTGCCCTCAATGCGGTGATGGCTGGCTCCCTTATTTGTTTGCAATAGCACTCAATGACTTGATGCCCAGCTGGTCCACTGAAAAGGCAGCAACACATTGTAATGGACCATTAGCAAGTTGAATGTAATACTTTTCTAGTTGGTTCTACTCTACCAATGTTGAAATGACACTGAACATTTTCACCGTGAACCAAGGCTCCAGGCACGGCTTAGCCTGTTCACCAAAAGAACCGAATCTTCCGCCCTGACCAGTGGGCCGAAATGAAGATATTATTGATACACT
>NC_085870.1:21055558-21083058 GCF_034702125.1 Engraulis encrasicolus
CTGCACCCTCGTGGGCCCCTATTTTTAGAAATGTAAAAAAAAACCCTCTCTTTTTTACATTTCTGAAAAAAGGGGCCCACGAGTGTGCGGGGCCCACCGCTGTGTCAGTTCCGCGCCGCTAATTATGAGGGGCCCCTTTAAGTCAAAAGTGCCCTGGTCCTATTTCTACCCCAGTCCAGCCTTGCCTTACACAGTACATGGTGTCCTTACCACTGGGTCACATGCTGCCCTCCACATGCTGCCCTCCACACCCCTCCAATCACTGGACTAGAACAGGATGTGCACCTCTGTGCCTCTGTTTGACACCTCCATTTTCCACAGGAGCACTGATAACCACAATAGTAACCACATCGTGTTGTAGTGTGATCGTTTTTGGGCGGGGAAGACAGATAGGGCAGGGTTCGTAAATGACCCAGGCCGGACTCTAGTCTGGGTCCCCACAAGAGTACAGCCCTTTTATGGACAGGTCATTAATCCGATACATGCGCCACAGTACCCATGTGGTGTTATAGTCTTTTTTAAATTAAATTTGTTGCTTTGTTGAATTGTGCTGCGAATATGTCTGAAGGTCCGTGAGTGATAGACGGCCAGTGAAAAATAAGTGAATACTGTATACATGTCCAGGCTGAGACTCAGTGATGTGAAAAGAATACCATATGGGATGAATTTGATGGTTTGTGATTATTTTGTGTTTCAGTGCGTAAAAGTAAATCTTTCCAAACCACTGTTACTGGACCAAAACAGGCTGTGCACCTCTGTGCCTGTCTATGACACCGGTCCTTAGCACAGGGCCAATGAAGGCCATGTGTTTTTAAACCCTTATCAGACAGTCGAACTATTAGTTTCAATGCTGTTCCCACATGCTTTCCATCAGAAATGGCAATGATGGGAACCATTTTTGGAGGTAGTTGTGAAAACGGGAGGGGAATAAAATGCAATGCTTTATCGTAACAGGTAGATTGACAAGTCCTTTCGTGTCCTATGAGGGAAATTTGTCTTCACATCCCATCAAACCTTCGAGAGTTCAAACTCAACATTGGAATATAAGAGAGACATGAACAGCACTGAATAACACAATCACAACACCCAGCAGTAAATATATAAAATACTTATAAATGTATACTATAATACATTATAGCTGCAATTTAGCACATAAACAGCTCTCTTGTCTTTGGTGGCTACATGTATGTACCATTATATCATCATGCCAGAGCATTAATATAGCATATAACCGACTTGAACCAATCCTTCATGTTTGTGCATCACGCCTTTCCATATTAACTTTTGCTCCACAACGCCCTGTGACAGGTTAAGTTTAGGCATGGTTTTGGTCTGGGCACAATCTCACCACACTTTCACCATTCCCTTGCTTGGTTTGCTGTTCTTGGCAAAAGTAAAGCAGTAGAAAAATGTTGCTTCACTGACAGGTTAGTGTTAGGCATGGTCTTTGGTCGGGGCACAGCAGAGCATTTTCGCAACTACGCAGACGCGACAGGAAAACTGTGCAAACCTCTTCTTGTGACGAAAGTGCTTTCCCCCAACTGCACCAGAATCTTGTGAGCAAGATATAGTTCACGTCGCTATGCGGGCGTCTAATGTAGACGCGTCTAGAATCTTCGTTTGGTATCCCAATTTTGTGATTATTAAATTTTCCGAAGACGATGTGCATGGTTTCCTTAGATAGGCTACCGTCGGCATTCCAAGTGAAGGTTCTATGCATGCACGCTTGATGCCTGACCGGTTCTCAGGGATTAATGGCCACCCCATCAGCCAATCAGAAAAGAGATTTCTGTTGCGCAGGCAGGTCATGTAGGTCATGACTACACTTGTGTGGCATGGTGCTGTCGAGCAGAAAGTTTGCGGTGTTAATTAAAGACTTACAGAGGGTGTTACGTATACAGAAGTGCTGAATAAACACTGCAAAACTTATGATGCACACTGTGTGCGTGCGTGCGTGCGTGCGTGCGTGCGTGCGTGCGTGCGTGCGTGCGTGCGTGCGTGCGTGTGTGTGTGTATGTGTGTGTGTGTGTGTTTGTGTTTTTGCTGTGCTCCAGAGAAGAGACTTCTTTACGTTTCGTAGACTACTGCTTACTTCAGCACATAAAATATTTATTGGAGTAAATACTAGCCTCTTAGTGCAGATGGGGTCGCTGGCGGGCTTATTCACTATTTGCTGAAAATACTCAACTACATTACAAATTCAGAATTAGCTCAATTAAATTCTGAATGAAACTTAATTCCGCTTTGAAAACATCATGTAAACACTTTACAATTTGGAATGAAATGATGAGTGCAATGTAAACTCACCGGAACTGTTTAATTCTGAATTATTAATTCTGCATTAAAAGTATCATGTACACGTGGCCACTGTAATGTAGCCTTGTGGTGCACATGGTCCTTTGCCAAAAATGGGCCTTTGCCGAACAGACTCAGCTACATGGACCGTACATCCGAACAACATTCTTATTGCACTATCGAGAGCCTTAAGTAACAGATTAATAAATAGCCATTACAATTCTGGTGACAGTAAGGTTATAACATAGGTTCTGTGCTAAGGGGTAAGGGCAGTCATGGGTAAGCGGTGAGGGCATCAGACTTGTAGCTCAAAGGTTGCCAGTTTGACTTCCGACCCGCCTGGTTGGTGTGGGGAGTAATTAACCAGAGCTCTCCCCCATCCTCCTCCATGACTGAGGTACCCTGAGCATGGTACCATCCCACGGCACTGCTCCCTTGGTGCGCCTTTGAGGGCTGCCCCCTTGCATGGGTGAGGCAAAAATGCAATTTCGTTGTGTGCAGTGTGCATTGTTCACTTGTGTGCTGTGGAGTGCTGTGTCACAATGACAATGGGAGTTGTGCTTCCTCTACAGGCCACATGGGGGTAGTAATGTCCCAAAACACTACCTCGGGCACAGAACAACGGGCTGCCTCGGGCACAGAACAGCACAGCAGAGAACAGAACAGCATAGCACAGCACAGCACAGCAAAGGACAGCACAGAACATAACAGCACAGAACAGAACAGAACAGAACAGAACAGAATAGAACAGCACAGCATAGCACAGAACAGAATAGAACAGAACAGCACGGTCTGGCCTGGCTACGCAGGGGTCCTTTAGTAATGCGCTCTGCAAAGGTGTGTGTGTGTGTGTCTGTGTCTGTGTGTGTGTGTGTGTGCGTGCGGGCATTTGTGTGCGTGTGGTGTGTGTGTGTGTGTGTGTGTGTGTGTGTGTGTGTGTGTGTGTGTGTGTGTGTGTGTGTGTGTCTGTGTCTGTGTGTGTCTGTGTGTGTGCACATTCCGACATTTTATGTTGTAACATAGGCTAATTTTAAATACAGTCAACTGGACTAATTTCAATTGTAAATACAGTTGTGGGTTTGAATGACTTGCCAAGGTTACAAAGGCTGTGTGGTGCTAAATGTGCGGTGCAAAAAAATCAATAAAGCATTTGTAAAGCACTTGCGCTATGGAAGAGAGAAAATTCTCATTACCCAACTAATTTAAATAATGACTGTGAACCACCAACGGAAAAGTATAAAAAACATTTATTAGGGTTCTGCTGTAATTATTGTCACTATGGAGTTGAATAAAATATGTATTTGTTGTTGGAGAATTTGATGGGTGTTAAACTGAGTTCAGTTGTGTGGTCATGTTGTTGAAGTGTTGTGTTTAGTTGTGTGCTTGATGGGGAACACCACAGGGTTCATTGCCAGATTTAGGCTTGTGTACAGTTGTGTTTATGTTTATTATTGGCTTATTGTTTAAAGGTGCACTGTGTAATATTTTTAGTAGTTTATTTACAGAATTCATGCTGCCCATTCACAAATGTTACCTTTTTCATGAATACTTACCACCACCATCAAATTCTAAGTATTCATTATGACTGGGAAAATTGCACTTTTCATACATGAAAAGGGGGATCTTCTCCATGGTCCACCATTTTGAATTTCCGGAAATAGGCATTTTTATCTGAAACACTTACTTTGATTTGGCCATACTAGTAAATATTTGTTCATTAATTAGTAAATATTCATGGCAAGATCAAATTTGGCAGTAGACAACACAGTTTCACTGAACAGCATAGTTGCAATACCTACTCAGGCCACCATCTTACACAGTGCACCTTTACAGAAAAAGTGAGAAATTGTGGGGGTTCGATAAAGGATTATGCAAGATTGTGTGGGTCAACTGAGAACATTCCACATTACATAACGCTGACACTCTTATCCAAGGCGGCTTACAGTTATTTTACAGGGTATTGGTTACAGTCCCTGGAACAATGTGGGGTTAGGTGCCTTGCTCAAGGGCACTTCAGCCATGGATGGAGGTGTAGGGAGCGGTAATGGTGGGATTCGAACCTGCTATCCTTTGGTCTTAAGACCACCGCCCTAAAACACAAGGCCACGGCTGCCCCTAATAAACACGACAATATTGAAATCTGCCACATGTAGCCTATTTGGAGGGCGCATGACATTGTCGTGTCATAGTTGTTACGCCTACATCCAATTGCTCCAAGATAGAGCAGAGTAAGTCCCCCATGAAGACCTTTGTGAGTGTCTGAAGGCATGTGAGTCAGACGGTGACGACCTTTGAAGCAGTGATTCGACAGGTTTGATGTTGGTAATCAGTGATCTGAAAAGAACATAAATGGATTATGAGCATATGTGATTTTGTGCATGATGTTTTGTGTGCATACAGTATATGTCATTTGAGTTCTGTGCATCGTGATTTTTTAAAAACATATTTTTCAAATAGGGACGATTAAGGGTTGTTTCCATCCCAATTTATTTACGAGAGTATTTTATTTATTTATTTTTAATGTGGTCACATGTGGTCTTGTGTGAGGGACTTGTCAAAGGATGTATTTCCCTGAAAGAGGATAACATCTTCAATAGGCCTGGAGTACATTAAGGTGCTGTTTCCACATAGCCTGCTATTTTTAAATGTGGCTATTCTTTTCTACTGTTCAGGTGTAAACGTAACATGTCATGTGGATAAAAATAAAAACTCCATTGTAACATGTTCATTTTAGGCCACTAAATAGGTTTTTTTCAAAGTGGGATTTTTAAAACTCTGTTTACGTGGAAACGGAAGGCCAAAACCAATGTGTTTTCAAAAAAATCCTGCTATGTGGAAACAGCACCCAAGTCTACAGTAGCAAACTTGTGAATAACACTCACATTTGAATGAAACTTTGAATGAATGAAACTTGAATGAATTAAACTTTATTGTCATTGTACAGGTACAACGAAATTGGTAAAGTGCAGATGCTCACGGTGCTTAAAAATCAACAAAGACACCTACATATATAGGCCTACTGTATAAAAATAATTCAGATTTTAAAAAGTCAGCTGTGCAAAATTAAGAGTGTAGATTGCTTTTGGATAAAAACTATCTTTTAGCCTGTTTGTTTTTGTACCCAGAGCCCTGTAACGCCTGCCTGATGGCAGCAGCTCAAACAGTTTATGTCCAGTATGGTAGGGGTCTCTGATGATTTGCTTGGCTTTCTTTAGACAGCGACAGGAGAACAACTCCTCTAAAGAGGGCAGGGGACAGCTGGTGATCTTCTGAGCTGTGCTGACCACTCTCTGAAGAGCTCTTCTGTCCGCTGCTGTGCAGCTGGAATACCACACACATAAACAGTATGTTAGGATGCTCTCTGGAGCTCCGGTAGAAGGCCACCAGTAGACTTTGGGGTAGATGGTTAGCCCGTAAGACCCTAAGGAAGTACAGTCTCTGTTGTGCCTTTTTGATGTTGGCAGGATGGATTTACATCAAGGCTGCATGCATGCATATCAATGGTGCACTTGAAAGCTCCTCTGGTGAATGACATTGTACTTGGTGAGATGTGTCTGTGTCTCTGTGATTGATTGATTGATTGGGGATGGATGTCAGAGTGCTGCAGATAATAGCTATTCTCTCAGTTACTCTCAGGACATGCAGCTGAGGACATTTATTTTAAGACGCTGCCCTAACCATACTCCTCTCTCTCTCTCTCTCTCTCTCTCTCTCTCTCTCTCTCTCTCTCTCTCTCTCTCTCTCTCTCTCTCTCTCTCTCTCTCTCTCTCTCTCTCTCTCTTTCTGACAGTTTTCTGGACGAGAGGAAGGAAAAACAGTGGAGAAGGAGTAGGAGGAAGGAGGAAGATGTCCGAGAGCTAGCCAGCTGTCCTCCGTGGTGACGTGACAACACGCCGCGTCCCTGACGGATCTGTCTCGCCATGTGGCTGTGTTCCATATGGCGGCCCGGTTGGACTGGGCAGGCGGCCACAGAGGACGCATCGCATCGCATGGCGGCACGGGGCAGGGCAGGGCAGGGCGGGGCAGGGCAGGGCACAGTGGCGATGGGGCTTGGAGGCCCTGGAGGAGAGCCGGGTGGTGGAGATATAGGAAGCCCCTAAATAGCCTCTGTCACCAGGGGACTAACACTGGACTCGAGGATGTCTTTCTCTCTCTCTCTTCTCTCTCTCTCTCTCTCTCTCTCTCTCTCTCTCTCTCTTCTCTTCTTTTATCTCCGCATCTCTTCACAGCCTGTCATCACCACAGAGGTCTTACTTGCTGTACTGTAGAAGAGGTGGGGTGAAGGGGGAAAGGTATGAGGAGGAGGAGTATTGTGGGGGAAGGAGCAGAGAACAAAGAGAGTGAAAGAGAGAGATAGAGGTGGGACCAAGAGGAGAGGGAGAGGGAGAGAGAGAGAGGGAGAGAGAGAGAGAGAGAGAGAGAGAGAGAGAAAGAGAGAGAGAGAGATGTGGGACCAAGAGGAGAGAGAGAGACACACACAATGAGACAGGTGAATGCTGTGGGAACGAAGGATGAGAATCAGAGAGGTGCAGAGAAAGAAGGCGAGGAAGATGAAGATTGGTGTGGGGACAGAAATGTGACGAGAGAGAGTTGATAGACTAGGGGAGTGTAGGGAGTACAGACAGGGAGTGTCAAAGAACAGAGGGGAGTGAGATGATCTTTTTATTTATTTAATTAATTTATTTTAATTTATTTTTTCCTCCACCTGTATTCGCAGTGTGTGGTGCCAAATGTGTGCACATAAAATATGACATCAATTCAAAGCCTTCCCTGCTGTGTGGTCTCTGCTTCTTCCTGGCGCTGTGTGTGTGTGTGTGTGTGTGTGTGTGTGTGTGTGTGTGTGTGTGTGTGTGTGTGTGTGTGTGTGTGTGTGTGTGTGTGTGTGTGTGTGTGTGTGTGTGTGTGTGTGTGTGTGTGTGTGTGTGTGTTAAGTGCACATGAAGACACAGTTAGAGAAGATGCAGTAAGTGTGGGTACTACAGCATCACAGCCTAATTCTTTTTTTTATGAATTAAAAAAAAATAACGTTTACACTTTTATTATCAGATAGGACAGTGAGAGAGAAGGGAAACAAGTAAGGAGAGAGAGATGGGGAAGGATTGGGAACCGACCATCGGTTGGAATCAAACTCAAGTCTGTAATGGTATCGCTAGTGAAATTCAATACACCTCAGAAGCATTTATTTTACTGAAACACCATTGCCACAATTAACACAGTCAAAATTCACTGAAGATCCAGAATTGGAGGTATGGAATGGAATTCTCAAAACAATAGGTCAACAACCTTTCCAGCCTGCCCTTGTCTACATGGTTCTAACTACACCAAGCATGTAGTGTATTTTGTAGTCCAAATTGAATTGGATTCGGATTAAATGTAGGCCTATATGTAAGTTTGAGTGTGCTAAGAAGCAGTTGATTAGAGTTTGGTGGTGATCTCCTTGATCGTGGGATTTTTGAAGCTATTAAGACCAGGGTAGTCATGCACAGTCATGGGTAAGCAGTTAGGGTATTAGGCTTGTAGCCCATGCCTGGACTGGCCATAGGGAATACAAGGCATTTGCCTGATGGACTGTTGATAATTTTGGCCTGGACCTCCCCACAATGTAGTGGTATCAGTCCTCATGTCGCTACAGCTGACCTCTCTGAGTCAGATTTAATATTAATTTTGGCTGTTGTTGTCAAAATAGCTCATAATAGCTGACTGTCACAGGCATCATTGTCTCTCTGAAATGCATAGCAGTCCGGTCTTCGCTGAAAATGCTCGGCCTGATTCGTCCTCCCAAAGCGACTTACAAGGAGGAAATTCAAGAAAAAACAATAGTCAATGGAAAGATGTTCCTACTATAGTGCTACACTATTATATGACAGTGCGTTTGGTAATACAATACAACTTGGTCTTTGCCATTCTAACATTCTAACATGGTCCATGTCTTAAAGGTGCAGTGTGTAAGATTTTGGCCAGAGTGGGTATTGGAAGTATGCAGCTCATTGAAACTGTGATGTCTATTGCCAACTTTGATCTTTTCGTGAATATTTACTAAATAATGAACACATATTTACTAGTATGACCAAAGTATAGTAAGGTCTGCAGCTAAAAATGTGCATTTCTGAAAATTCAAAATGGCGGACAACGACAAAAATCCCCCTTTGCATGTATGAAAAAAGCAGTTTTCCCATTCATAATGAATACTTAGAATTAGATGGTGGTGGTGGGTATTCATGAAAAAAGTAACATTTGTGAATGGGCAGCATTAATTCTGGAAATGAACTACTGAAAATATTACTGTGAATCTTTTTAACGGGACAAATCCTTTGAAGCTCTGAACAATTCTCTGTTGTTTGCTCATTTTTGCTCACATTCTTTTTTTGTCATGTCACTGGCAACTCCCTCTTTGTTTTTTTCCTCTTTGTCATCCAGTCGTGTTTCTCCATCACGCCTCCAGTTCCTATTTCTGTTTCTGTACAATTCCTTTTTTGTCATCTGTTTTCCCTACTGTCCGTTATTTTTGTCCCTCTATATAAATATCTATTTATGTGTGTTTCTTTCTCTGTTTCTGTCTCTCTGTCTCTGTCTCTATCTCTGTCTCTGTCTCTGTCTCTCTCTCTCTGTCTCTCTCTCTCTCTCTCTCTCTCTCTCTCTCTCTCTCTCTCTCTCTCTCTCTCTCTCTCTCTCTCTCTCTCTCTCTCTCTCTCACACACACACACACACACACACACACACGCACACACACACACACACATACCCACAGTCTGTGCATAATTTGGACTGCATGAGGGAATGGGGTAGGTGATGGGTGGGTGGCGCCGCATGTTGACAGACAGGTGATTGGCTGCTGAGGGGCTGAGTCGTGACTAGTCCCGTAGGAGAGCGCCAGACCACTGAGAGTGTGAATGAGCTGCGATGGAGGTGTGACTGAGCAGAAAAAAAGATGCACATTCGAGCATCACATCCCTCTTTCAACATCACACCTGTGTCAGTGTGTTGTTGTTGTTGTTTGTATGTGTGTGTGTGTGTGTGTGTGTGTGTGTGTGTGTGTGTGTGTGTGTGTGTGTGTGTGTGTGTGTGTGTGTGTGTGTGTGTGTGTGTGTGTGTGTGTGCGCGCACACGCATGCATGCATATGTGTGTATGTGTGATTGAGGTGTGTACAGCACGTGTGTGTGTGTGTGTGTGTGTGTGTGTGTGTGTGTGTGTGTGTGTGTGTGTGTGTGTGTGTGTGTGTGTGTGTGTGTGTGTGTGTGTGTGTGTATGTGTGTGTGCGTGTGTGCGTGCGTGTGTGTGTGTGTGTGTGACAGATGGAGGCTATAAAGACTTGAGTCACACCCTATAATACTCATCCTTCTGCCGCACTCTTACATAGAAAACTCTTCATCGACACCAGTTTACCAACCCCTCATCTCAGTATATCAGTGAAAACACATGCGCACACCGGGACCCTCCACAAAATACGTTACCGGAGGAAAACTGTGTTCTCATCTGCTGTCATCACGCAGACTTACAGCCAGAAACAAAATAGCAAAGTGTGCGCGTCTGTGCGTGTGTGTGTGTGTGTGTGTGTGTGTGTGTGTGTGTGTGTGTGTGTGTGTGTGTGTGTGTGTGTGTGTGTGTGTGTGTGTGTGTGTGTGTGTGTGTGTGTGTGTGTGTGTGTGTGTGTGTGTGTGTGTGTGTGTGTGTGTGTGTGTGTGAGTAAGTGTGTAAGTGTGTGTAAGTGTGTGTGTGCGCTCAAGTGTATCCCTAAAATAAAGTGTTACCGAACATACTTGGCCCTACTGTGTCTAACGGTAGGGCACTGGGCTGCTATGCCGGCGACCTGGGTCCTTTGCCAAACCTTCCCCATCTCTCTCTCACCCACTCGTTTCCTGTCAAGTCTCTCACTGTCCTGCCAAAAAATAAACTAATAAATGACAAAAAAGGAAGTACATACTGTACTGTATGTGTGTGAATACTGAAATATGTATATATATGAACATGCATTTGCAGCCGTGCCGTGGCCATCCGGTAGGGCATTCGCCTGTCATGCGGCTGACCTGGGTTCGATTCCCAGCCCATGTCCTTTGCCGACCCCTCCCCGTCTCTCTCCCCATTCGCTTCCTGTCTACCTCTCGTACTGTCCTGTCCATAACAAAGTCTAAAAGACCAAAAAAATATTTAATATTTTTTATAATATTAATATTTATTTTTCCATGTGTGTTTGTGCATAAGTGCCTCTCTGGGAGCATGGCATCTTGCTAAGCACCGCAGGTGTTTCTAGACCTCTGAGAAGTGCTCAAGGTAACGCTTCCTCTTTCTCCTCTCATCTTTTCTCCCTCTCAGGTCTTTCTCTCTCTCTCTCTCTCTCTCTCTCTCTCTCTCTCTCTCTCTCTCTCTCCCTCTCTCTCTCTCTCAGTGCTCTCTCTCTCTCTCTCTACTTCTCTCTCTCTCTCTCTACTTCTCTCTCTCTCTCTCTCTCTCTCTCTCTCTCTCTCTCTCTCTCTCTCTACTTCGCTCTCTCTCTCTCCCTCCCTCAGTTCTCTCTCTCTACTTCTCTCTCTCTCTCTCTCTCTCTCTCTCTCTCTCTCTCTCTTTCTCTACTTCTCTCTCTCTCTCTCTCTCTCTCCTTTTCTCTCCTCTGTTTTCTTTTGGGGCCAGGTGGATCCTCCCTCGGCCCTGCGTTCATCATTCTATTATTAGAGTTGTCAGAAGGCAGAAGAAGCGCCAGCAAGCGAACACGGCGTTATGCATCGCCTTTTAAGCACGCCAGGAAAGCAGCCAGAAAAGCTGCAGGTCTAGTAGGTGATCCGAAGGACATTTTAGCCTCACCCATTAATCTCATCCACAGCTTGATAAGAACAAGTATTTCATTGTGTCTGAGGCACACTATTTATGTATACTGCTATCTATTACTTTACTACGTTATACTATTATACAAGGCCTACTATACTGTACTATACTATACTATACTATACTATACTATACTATACTATACTATACTATACTATACTATACTATACTATACTACTGCCATCTCCAAAAGTGTTGTCGAATATCCATCTGTTTGTAATAATTAATTTGCTAATAACCTGACTTTCAATTAATCACTTGGCTTCAGAAGTCACTCATATGAAAGCTACAACCCTCCCGAATGAAGTTTTATGTGCAAAAATAAATTTCATGCACCAAAGAAAGATTGACCCTTTAATGAAGACAGACAGGGCAGAATATGAAAAAAAGAAACATTGTGCATAAAATGAAACATTGTAGGGATACAGCTCTTATGAGGAGCTGCATGCATGCCACAGGTGTTAGAGGGCTTTTATCATTAATTAAATCATGAAGTTAAAAATGTATTGGTCTACGAATAGCAAATATGTTACCATCTCTCATTGACCTTCATTGTTTTTCATTGTGTTGCTTTCCATGATTACAACGACCCTAAACATACACCTAAGGCCAACGTTGATTTTCTGAAGAGATGAGAGTGATTCAGTGATTAGGAATGACACCCGATCTGTGTATTTCAAGAGTTTTGAAGTGACTTATCTGCACATTTTCACATTATGTCCGATAGGCGCAGACAAATCTTTTGTCTTGTGAAAATCTGGCCTGTCTGTGTTCATTAAAGGGTCAATCTTTCTTTGGTGCATGAAATTTATTTTTGTACATTAATCTTTATTCGGGAGGGTTGTAGCTTTCATATGAGTGACTTCTGAAGCCAAGTGATTCATTGAAAGTCAGGTTATTAGCTGTTATTCTAAACAGATGGATAGGCGACAACACTTTTGGAAACGGCTGTATACTATACTATACTATACTATACTATACTATACTATACTATACTATACTATACTAAACTATACCACTATCCCTTTGGAGAATCCATATACCTTATGGTGCATTCTTTTGAAACTCGGTTGTCGGAAACCCAGACCTCGCCTCCGGAAATTCCAAAGAACGGGTACTCAACTCGGTACAGGGTTCAGAAACACAAACTTGGAGCACTTTGGTGTACTCCGAGTTCGTTTAACATTAGTGTTTTTCAGACATTTGTATTCCCCAGCTGTTGCAATACAACACATTTACAATGGTTGTCAGGAGAACAACCTTGGGTCTACCGACATCCGAGTTTCAAAAGAATGAGCCATTAGGAACATATTCTCTTCTCTCTTCATAATCTTTAGAGGACGACATACTGAATTCAATTTTTCCATTTTTTTTCCAGTTAACAATCTAGGTTCTTTTGTTTTGTTTTGCTTTTTGTTTCTTTTGTGTGAAGCTTTCTTTTTTCTTAATTCAATGTCAAGGGCTTCCTCAGTCTGCTGCATGGCTTTACCTTGGCTGTCAACATTGTCATTGCTTTTCTCTTCTCTCGTTCTTTCCTTTGTTTGCTTTTTCACATACATTTCATGGTCACAGCACACGTGTCCTTCCCTCTTGTTCAAACTGTCTCTTTTTGCTTTCATGGCATATCTCCTCTTTTTTCATTCCTAGCAGCCTTCATTTCTTTTCCACTTTTTATTTTTTGTTCTCTCCTCTCTGAATGTAAAAGTTATACCAGTAATTAAGTTGAACATGTAATTAATTCGTTCACATTTTAAAAACAAAAGGAAAACACCCACTTTATGAAGCTGTAAAAAGTTTAAAACAAACGGAAAACACCCACTTTGTATGAAGCTGTAACCTATGGGTTAGAGCAGAGTTTTGCATGGGATTAACAGATTGTCTGTTGGAATCCTATGAAGTCAAAAGGAAAATTACATTCACAGTGTAATTACAGTACCAGTACAGGATATTACATAGCTGTCACACCATTTGCTCCATTGTACCTAATGAGATTGATAGACTGTGTTGTTACTAAAAACACCTAAAAAACTAACAAGAACTGCACCACAAACTCGATCCAACCAGTGCTGATCGTAAGACAAGTACATAGGTATACTGGTTATTCAGATACGTTAACTGTGTTGGATGGAAACTGTGTTTCCTTTTTTTTTTTTGCTTTTACTTTTGACTGCTCAGCCAGTGGGAATAATGTCTTATCCCTGATCTGGGCAGCTGTGGTGTAATGGTTAGGGAGTTGAACTGTATCACAGGATCCACTCCCTACACCTCCACCCATAGCGGAAGTGCCCTTGAGCAAGGCACCTAACGCCACATTGCTTCAGGGACTGTAACCAATAGCCTGTCATATTTGTGAGCTGCTTTGGATTTTTAAAAAAGTGGGTAATCTATACCCAAAGCAATGGCAAATTCCATTCTAGAATAATAGTGTATGTGTCACGACCATTGAGATAAATATATCTACTGTCAATGGTCAAAACCTATTTTTCACCATGGCTGAGGTGTCTTTGGACACAGCTCTGTGGACTGTACACCGTATCTTATAGGCCTATAATCACTACAACTAACTTTGTAGGAAAGCCTCACCCAAGTGTAATTTAAAAGGTTTTCTCTGAGAGAGAGAGAGAGAGAGAGAGAGAGAGAGAGAGAGAGAGAGAGAGAGAGAGAGAGAGAGAGAGAGAGAGAGAGAGAGAGAGAGAGCAATGCATTTTGATAAATATTGCACAGTGTCATCAATAACCAAAAGCCATTGTATTTGGAGGAGTGCATATTTGTAAGAAGCCATGAACTCTGCTTTGGGCTGCTACTTTGATGTGGTATTGTGGTCTCTTACTGAATCACGCCCGAACAACCTTTTGTACATTATTAAAATTATAGATATATAAAATAAAGAAGTATGATGTTTGTGTGTGTATACATGTGTGCATGCACGTGTGTGTGTGTGTACACGTGTGTGCGTGTGTGCGTGCGTGTGTGTGTGTGTGCGTGCGCGTGTGTGCGTGCATGTGTGTGTGTGTATGCGCATGGTTGTGTGTAATCACATGGGGCCTAGCCCACTTCATAGTGTAGGGGACCCAAGGCTGTCATCATCACCATATCACCGTGTTGTTATTCGACTCATAAAGGGATGCTGTGCTTCATCCCTGGCCTGTGATTGGAGCTCATCTGCATCATGTTAATACATTATTTAACACACAGTCATGTTGTATGCATGAATACACTGGGTGGCACATTGCATCCACTGAAATGCATCATGTCCTACTCCCTTTTCTCATAACACCCAGCTAACCATTAGCGTGACAGTATGCACAATGGGTGTGTGTGTGCGTGTGTGTGTGTGTGTGTGTGTGTGTGTGTGTGTGTGTGTGTGTGTGTGTGTGTGTGTGTGTGTGTGTGTGTGTGTGTGTGTGTGTGTGTGTGTGTGTGTGTGTGTGTGTGTGTGTGTGTGTGTGTGCATTTGTGGTGTGTGCGTGCGTGTGTGTGTGTGTGTGTGTGTCGGGGGGGGGGGGGTGTTGAACCAAAATGAAACGAAACGAAATGAGGGGAGGACAGTGAGAGGGTGGTAGAGTTAAGGGGGGGGGGGGTGAAAGCGAAATGTTTGAGATAACCGGAGATAAAACAAAAGTGGTGTAAAATATATGGAGCAAAGAAACAGGCATAGAAAAGAGTGGGGAAGGAAACAGAGAAAAAAAAACTGAGAGAGATGAGAGAGACAAGTAAGCCATGAAATGAGATTATGCTTGTTGTGCTGTCACACACTTAATATGGCTTTTACAGCTCAGCTGCCATACAAATGCAAAGTGTAGTAGTAACTACGTACATATGTAACGCTGTAATAAAACAACAACTAAATAAGTTGGGTTAAAATAGTTCATCAATGTAGTCCATAAAAACTCATAACTAGAGAAATATTAGGTTTTTTTTAAAAAGGAATAAATATTGTGCATCTAAAAATATGGTAAAACCAAGAGTCACACTTTGGTTAACAGAAAGGAACTATGGGTAGTGTAGTGCTGCTTCTAACATTTGGTAGAAATGTTTAAACTAATGCTTGTAACTACAATGTAAACATGTCATTGGAGAAGTGAGATGTAAATGTAAGCTCATTGTTTGAAAAATGTGTTTCCTGCAAACGTTGTATAATTTCATTTGATATTTCCGAATGTATGATGACTTGAGAGTTGAAGGGTCATCGTGAGGGGAGTTGGGAAAAAGGACATTGCGAAGCGAGGAAGCTCTCTTTTCCCCTCGGAACAAGCACTGGAACAAGGGGCAACGAAAATGAGTATTGTGACAAACTCAAGTTGTATTATGTAGCAGTTGTCGAAGTTTAGGTTCTGTTTTAGGTAATGGGTGTGTGAACTTTGCTTCATAGACTTTGTGAACACCCAAGTTTACGCTCCTGAATCTGAGTAAATCCGACGGCGAGTTCGAGCACGGAATGCTAAGCTTTGGGAGGGGAGAACCGCGTTACGCCGACAAAGACTGTTAGAACATTGGCTCGCGCTTGCATCCGCGAGGTTTGGAAGGACGACACAAGCCATCCAGCGTCATGGGAACATCGCCAGCTAAGTGACTGCACTTCGCGTGAACGTTTGGATATAAGGTATCGCTTAATTGTCGGCTCACTCGTGAGTGAAGGGGCTGTTGTTGGCCACTACGAACACAAGCCACGCATCAGGCCTGCAACGTTGCCACGTTAGAACTAACTTTGGTTCAGTTAATATGCCGGCTGGGACTGGGGTGTGTGTGTGAATGTGCGTGTGTGTGTGGGCCCACAACATTTTATGTTTAAAGGTAAATGTTAAGTTTAAGGTCTAAGTGACTGAGTTAACAGAGCTCTTGGTTCACTGTAGGCTAGTCAACCATTATGGTGGTTGATTAGTGTCAAAATTTATAACAAATTTAAAGGTGTCTTAATTTGATTTGTAACAGAACTGGTAAGGATCATTTGAGTTTAAAGGTATTCAAGGAATACATATTTTGGGTTTATTATTATTTTGTATTATTAACTATAACTTTTGTTTTGTTTTCAATTTAAGTACTATTTTCAAATTCACTATAAACCGCTATAAATATAATACTGACTTGTGTGTTTAATGGTATATTTACTGAGGTGTAAGTGTTCATGTCTAGGAGCTTTATACAAGGGCACTTGGTAAAGGTAAATAGAGGTAGATATTTAATAGACACCTTAACTAAGGGAGGCAACAAACTTTAAATATTTATCCAGGCTATCACAGGAACCTGGGGTTCGTCCTTTTAGCACTTGATAACGGCTAGGGGGCGCTACACATAGTTTGGCAAAATTGACTTCATACTTAAAATGGTCTTCCCAACACCCCCTTTGTCTTGTGACAAAGCTGTATGGTTCAAACGTGTCCTGTTTAAATTGCTACTGTATGTCAACTTTGCAGTAACTACAATATCCAACCTAATAACAAAACTTTGAAGGCCTTTTTCCGTCTTTCAATGTTGAAGTAGTTACTGCACTTTGTCTTTGTTTGAATGCTTATTATTTTTTAACTATATTTGCTTAGGTGCTTTTCTTACTTTTGCTTATTCATTCCCATATTATCAGTAGAAGTATTACTCTCATTATTGTTACTGTAATATTATAATTGCACATATGTGAAGTAGGCGAGTACATTTAGGGTTTAACCCCAAAAAAATTGATACAAAAGGTTTTTTTATGGATTCTATTACTATTGGACCTGCTAAATGACATACTAAAAATCTAGTAAAATCTGACTTTGGGAAATGAGTTTTTCAACATGGCTGCCATAGGCTTATTATAAGGGTCAAGAGGGTAACACTTTATAATAATGTTCCTTAGTAAAGACTCAGTAAATACTTAACTAATGATGAATAAAACATTAACAAATGTTTTTATTATTAACTAAGCTTTATTAATGCTTTATAAAATACCTACAAATGATATCTGCAAGATTTTACACACCTTATAACAGAGTATTTTATTCATTTACAAGCAACTTGTAAATGTTTGATAAATATAAAATATTAACATAGCATTTCCTAGTCATTTACAAGCATTTGTTTACATTTCCTTGTCATTTACAAACGTTTGTTAATGTTTTGTTCATCAATAGTTAATTATTTATTAAGTCTTTATAATGCTTTTTTGCATCCATTATTCTAAAGTGTTACCGTCAAGAGACACTCCATGTGAATAGGCCAAAAAATATAGCTTGCCAATATCACCATGAAACTTAATCCGGTGATTACTCACATATTTGTGAGAAAAAAATGTATTGCAAGTTTTCTGAAATGTTATGTTTTAATATGGTAATTGGACTATATCTAATTAAATATGCATTAAATTTCAAAATGCAAAACCTCAAAATCTAAAAAAGCCAAGCTCAAAATTACTCTTTTATTTTGTTTCTAGGAAGCCAGAAGATATCTTCAGAAGAGATTATGGACATCTCTTTTTGTTTTGTAGTAAATCTAAAAATCTTTGTGCAGACACACCAGCTAGCATTTTTTTTCAAAACATGATTATTTAACATCTCTCTTAGATAAATAATTGAGTTTTATGTGTCTCAAGTTCTTCCAGACATTCTGGTGGTATCATTCTTAGCATATATCAAGGGCAAGGTCAGCTGTCCTCAAATCATAGCCTCTCCACAGAGGTTTCCTAAAGGCTGGTGCTGGGACTCCTATTTGCCATGTACACCACATCACTGGGCCATGTTATCTGTTCTCACAGCTTCTCATACTACTGTTACACCGATGAAGCACAGTTACTTTGTGCCAGATGACTCCATGGTCACACACATTTCCGCTTGCCTCTCTGAACTATCCACAAGTATGAAGGAATGCAACCTTCAGTTGAGCCTCGCCCAAATGTACTGCTGGTGATCCCAGCCAAAGATTTAGGTTGCCATGATATCGAGCTCAATATGGATTCTGCTACTGTTGCCTCAAATAAGGTCACAAGAAATCTAGGTGTCATTGTTGATGACCATCTATTATTCTCTGACCACATAGCCTCAGTTTCCCAGTCATGTCCTCTTTTTCATGCCCTAATTGAATACAAGGCCCTGACCCTTGCCTATGAAGCTACAACAGGCCGTACTCTGGCTTACCCGAAAGCTATGCTAAAGCCCTATGTCCTTTCAGGACATTGTCTGTCTCTAGTACCAACCGTTTCACCTTGCCCTCTACTTACACATGTAGTGGCTACTGTCTATTCAGTTCAGCTGCTGAAAGACCCAAAATACCTAGTGACACCATGATTCATGACTGATGATGTGCCCTGACAAACAGCACATGGATATTATCATAGCAGTAGTGTCTTTATCCACCCAAACAGCACTCCAAACAAACAGATCCTGAAAACATGTTAGTTCATGCCAATGTAATTATCATGTAGTAACCTTTATTTTAAAAAAGTGTGAGTGAGTGAGTGAGGTTTGAAAATGTATGCATGTGTGTGTGCGTGTGTGTGTGTGTGTGTGTGTGTGTGTGTGTGTGTGTGTGTGTGTGTGTGTGTGTGTGTGTGTGTGCGCGTGTTTGTGTGTGTGTGTGTATGTGTGTCTGTACTGTCTTCGTGAGGGGGGCTCTCCTGTGAAGCACAGCACAGGGGGGAGCAGGCTGCAGTGGAGGCAAATTGAGGGTGAAATTCAGGAAGCTGCCAGGCAGACAGGCAGGCCCCCAGGAGCAGCCGAGTATTACTGACACATAGAGTACAGAGCACTGCACCAGGTATTACTGACACATAGTACAGCACAGAGCACTGCACCAGGTATTACTGACACATAGAGTACAGAGCACTGCACCAGGTATTACTGACACATGCAGTACAGACCACTGCACCAGGTATTACTGACACATGCAGTACAGGCCACTGCACCAGGTATTACTGACACATAGTACAGCACAAAGCACTGCACCAGGTATTACTGACACATAGAGTACAGACCACTGCACCAGGTATTACTGACACATACAGAGCACTGCACCAGGTATTACTGACACATAGAGTACAGAGCACTGCACCAGGTATTACTGACACATAGAGTACAGAGCACTGCACCAGGTATTACTGACACATACAGTACAGACCACTGCACCAGGTATTACTGACACATACAGTACAGAGCACTGCACCAGGTATTACTGACACGCACAGTACAGAGCACTGCACCAGGTATTACTGACACGCACAGTACAGATTACTGCACCAACAGAGCACAGCTGAGCACAGGCCAGAGGAGTCACCAAGGACATGGGAGACAAGAAAGGTGGAGGAAGCAGGACAGGAGAGAATAGGAGGGGGCAGAGAGGAGAGGAGGGGGTATGGGGCGAATGGGACGGGGGATGGGGAAGGAGAGGAGAGGGGAGAAAAGGAGAGGAGAGGGGAGAAAAGGAGAGTAGAAGACATCAACGGTGATTTGGAGAAGAGAAGAGAAGAGAAGAGAAGAGAAGAGAAGAGAAAAGAAGAAAAGAGAAGAGAAGAGAAGAAAAGAAAAGAGTAGGAAAAGACAAGAGAAGAGAAAGGCAGAGAAAAAACAGGGGAGAGGGGAAAAATGGAGAGAGCAAAGGTCATATGATGAAAGAGAAGAGAGGAGAGGAAATGAAAAAGTACAACAGGGAAGGAGGAAGAGAGATAAAAAGAAAGAAAAGTCACCTGCAAACAGGATTTTTGCTCCCTCTTGTTTTTTATTTTTCCGTGACGTTTCGGATAGGAACGCTTCTTTAGACGTCATGTTCTACCCGAAACGTCACGGAAAAAGAAAAAAATAAGTTTGAGCAAAAAATCCTGCTTGCGACGGACTTTTCTCCCTTTTTATCTGGATATTTATTGGTCCTGCTGCCATGCAGGTCAGACGTTTGGATGTACGAGCTTTTACCTTCAACAAGGAGGAAGAGAGGAAGAGAGGAAGAGGAAGAGAGAAACAACAGCAAACAGTACATGAGGGGATTTGAAGGAGAAAGGGAACAAGGCACCGTGTGGTGGTGGTGGTGGGGGGTGGGGGTGTTGATGTGCAGATCGTGACAAACTTAGACAAGAAGAAGACGATGAGGTATCATCAGAAAGTAAAGTAGAGAGGAGAAACAGAAAGAAAAAAAAACAGAAGAGGGTGGAGCGGAGCGGAGCGGTCGTCAGAGGAGAGCTGACTGAGGAGGACAAAAGGGGAGGGGTAGAGAGAAAGGGAATAGAGGGTTGAGAAGATAAGAGCGAGAGAAGAGAGGAGAAGAGACGACACGAATAACAGATGAGTGATGACGTTTTAAAAGGAGCGCTGTAAAAACTTGCAGGGGGTGGGGCAGAAGAAAAAATGCTGTGTCACTGTTTCCGCGGTTCACCTTCACGCTCCGTGTGTGTGTGTGTGAGGGTGTGTGTGTGTGTGCGTGTGTGTGTGTGTGTGTGTGTGTGTGTGTGTGTGTGTGTGTGTGTGTGTTTGTGTGTGTGTGTGTGTGCATCTCTGTGAGTGTGTGTGCATCTGTGTGTGTGCCTGTTTATGGGAGGGAGTTTGTGCACAGTACAGTGTTAATTCATGACTTACAGAGTAGTGTCAGCACTATATGTGATGAATGAATTCCACTGTCACAGTGTGGAATTAACACAGAGGGGAAAAAAACTCTCTACTGCTAGAGAATGCAGCATCGGTGCCATGCCAACAGAGTCCATAGTCACAGTGATGTCATCACACAGAGCTCCCTCCTCAGTACCAGCAGAAAGGGGCTCCTGGATGCAGTCGCCATAGAAACAAGAGGAGCGGAGTTGAGTCAGTCGGTGGATGGCGACGGCCAATGGGGGAAGGATTAGCCCTTTGGTGGAAAAGTGATTCACAATTCCACCCTGTGAAGAAGAGTTTATTAAATCAACCCGCTTATGGGATTTCACACTGGTATTATTGACTTCATCTTCAGGATTTCACTCAGCAAGAGTGTGAGCCACTGGGGAATGGGGAGTGAAGCTGGCGGGGCGTGGGTGAAGTTTTAGCTTGCATAGGCAGATCTGAGGACTTTCATATCGAGACACTGACGAAGGCAACAGCCGAAACGTTTGTCTACACTTCTGCTGCTATGTAAATAAGAAAATAAAAAAGAAGAAAAGAAGAACCCGAGTGCGATCCACTTTTTCACCTTCAAAGTTATTCAACTGGAGACGCACCACACGGAAGAGCGCGGTGTATCATCAACTACAACTTTCATATCGAGACCATGAAACAGGCCCATGCTGTGGTTCTTGACTCCTCCTCTGACTCTCTCTCTCTCTCTGTATGTCAACGAATTAAATGCTAAATCTGATAGCAGCCAGTCAATCTGACACTCAAAAACAGTTGTAGGAGCCTTACGACATTGAGCCTTAAATGCACGTTTTGTTAAAAAATAATGTTCAGGAGAAGCGTAATGAAATTTGGCATGCCTAATACCACCGGCATTCTATTCTCCGCTCAGCTGTCATTCGTCTGAATTTAACGCGAAAAGATAGGCACATCTTATTAACCAATTGCATCTCTTTCTCCGCTCTGCCGTCATTCGGTGGAATTTCAGTGCCCTGAAAATTGGAACGCCCCTTAACTAACTATACCTCATTAATTCTTTGCTCACCTGCCTCCAGTCAGAAATTTTCTTTCTCGCTTGCACCTAGCCTGGTCCTGACCATCCCATAATACTACCATTTCATTTCGTATTTATGGTCTGGCATTTGTTTGCTCTGAAGCGATTGTAGGAAGCAGGAAGTTAGCACTCAGTTATGGTTTGAAATTATTGGACACCTCTCACCCAATCGCTGGCAGTTACTCAACAACAACATAGCGCAGACCAATGGCTCTGGCGCAGATGTGTACGTCATTGTCACAAGCGTCCTCCCCCTTTCGTCCCCACGTGGGGGGTGTATTCGATTATTGACTGTTTTCTGGGGCGGGGGGGGCGTTGCGATCAAAATTCTACTGCTCCAGGCACTCCACAGAGAAGCACGGCCAGACTACAGTGGTGGAGCCAAACCTTTGGCGGAAGTACGTAGGATGGCTCGCGAGGCTCGCTTGCACCCACCACCTCCCCATTCGCCTCCCTTCTGCCACTGTTTGATCGATTCGTCCGGTGTCTTGCCTTATCCTCTCCAGTTCACCTTGCTCCATTACTCTCTGACCATCATCAGCTGGGGGGTGTTCAGCAATCTTGCCCAATACACCGCATAATCTATCTCAGCTTTTCAAGTGCAGTGGTCCGTGCGGACCCCGTGAAGCACTTTGATGATCGGTCCACCGTGTGGAAAGCACTCTCCTGCGAGAGCCGGATGATCACTAGAAGTCCGTTCTCCAGCGAGAAAGAAGATGTATGAAAACATGCTTATTCCAAATTTCAGATAGCGAACTAATGAAATACTAATTGTTATACATACTGTAACTGATTCTGTCTGATATGCAAAGAACATGATCTTGACTGGCTTCGATGTTTAGGTCCTTTAAAGATATCCTATGCAACTTTGACATAAACACACCGATGTAAACAGCTTTATGGCGGCCTCTAGTGGTTCTGCCGAAAATGTGCATTGAACTAAATTAGACAGACATTGGCTTCGAGATTATGTGCAAATTAAATTTCTTCGTCTTCTGTAATTAGCCAGATTCCCTTCCTTGTATTCAGCTCTCTCCACTTCTAAGGGGCTTTATCAGCGGTTCTCCCCCTTACTTATGAGTTCGCTGCTTCGTCTATTCACTTCACACAACTGCAATCACGTTTGCACTTCCTTCAGATGGATACTATTATTTGATCCACTTGTTCCCGGCAGATATCCCCGTCTTTATTTCACATTTCCAGTAACTATATAGTACCTGTACATTAGGAGAACGAGGAGACAAAAGGCTATTGCTTATTTTGTTGTAATAATAAAGATTTCGAAGTCGAGGTGACAAGACACGTTTTTATCTTGTTTGGTGTTGAAAGTGAAAGTGGACACCCATAAGCCGGCTTGAGATCAAGTTTTGTTTCCTCTTGATCGGCAACAGCATTTTTAGCATTTTCAGCATTTTTCGACTGATTGTGTCCTTTGACATCAAGTAAAATGTGTGCCATCAGATTTCAACTCGTATGCATTTGTGTAGCTTTGTAAACAAAAACGAGGTGGCGTGGACTTTGAGAATGCTAATGCATAAATCCCAGTGCAGTGAACGAGTGATAAAATCCACATATTTGCCCTTTTGGCGTTCATCTCTCTCTGTTTTGAAGCCCTTTTCCAATGTTCACATAAGCGATTTATTTGCCTGTCCAAACCTTTCATCTCAATTAGCTCATCATTTATTTGCAGTCCCATTCGTTGTTTTCGCTGCATGCCAGCGTGATATTTTACAATCAGCTAGCCAGTAGCCAGCTTTCAGCGAGCTGCTGCTGCTTAGTTAGCAAACGAAGGGGATGAATGGGTCTCTCGTTCGTTCCACTCATACAGCATAGAAATCTAGACGCCCCTAGCGGCCACAAATTCCACAACAACAAAGGGCGCGGCGCCTCCAGGCAAAACTGCAAGTGCTGTTTCGGAGCAGAACCACCAGATGGTGATGGAAATATTGCCATTTTCGCCATAACGGGTCAGTCAAGCAAAACCTTGAGTTCCAAGCCATTTCATGACTATGAAAAAGTTGCATAGTGTTTCTTTAATGGCTTTCAAAAAAATATATAATATAATATGATGTAATACAGTATAATATACAGTAATATAATATAATATAATATAATATAATATAATATAATATAATATAATGTAATTTGGCAAACAGTATAAAGACATCCTTGACTGCTAATAGAACTTTGTTTATGTGACCTGTTTATCCCTAGCAAAAATGTATTTGTGCACATGTATGCATGCATGCATGTATTTGTCTGTGTTTGTGTGAATGTCTGTGTGTTTGCATTTGTGTGTTTCATTATTTGAATGACTTTGGCGAATGTCATGCTGCAATAATTGTGAGTGACTGCTGAGGGCATAGTGTCCAGACGTTTGACTTCTTAATTAAGAAAAGCTTTCTGAGAATGAGATTGTAAGTCAAAAGGGTTGAATGCTGTCAGCCACACACACACCCAGATGTTGTCAGTAACACACACACTAGTGCACGCACACACACACGTGACTTGCGCACGCACGCACGCACGCACGCACGCACGCAGCAAATGCCTCTTGCCAGTATACATGCCATTAAACATACACAAACAAATTCAAAACCTGTGCTGCACACATTGCCATTGGCAGTCATGGGTAAGAAGGGTAGTCATGGGTAAGCGGTTAGGGCTATTTCGTTGTGTGCAGTGTGCAGTGAACACTTGTGTGCTGTGTTGTGCTGTGTTACAATGGGAGTTGGAGTTTCCCAGGTAGGCTTTCACTTTCATTTGCCCTTGCCCAACGCACACACACCTGCCCACTTCCACACACACACATACACACATACACACACACACACGCACACACACACACAGAATCAGGATCTCTCCTTCCCCAATCCTGTGCCAAGAATAGGCTTGGAAGGAACAGATGCCCAGAATAAACTTAGAATTGATTGGTCACTTTAGAAGAGAAGTTTTTCAAATAAACGCCACTCAAGCACACACTCAGCCCCACTGCAACAGTGGCTGAATCAAATCTCCAGAGCGTCCACCACCTTCCAGTTCATTCTCTGCCCTTCAGTGCCTTGCTAGGAAGCAGATTCTTCTCAGGGCATTTTCACACCTAGTCCCCTTTAAGGGAACCAAAAGCAGGCCTCTTACTGTAAAGTGGACCAAAAAGTGAACTGAAAGCAACAGGACTCATTTCTGTCTTTGTTCATATTGTGAGTGCATTACGAAAAGAGCAGGCTGCTCTTTCTGGTCCCATTAGACTTTTATAGTGTGTGTAGCGAAGGGGAGTAGAGCTGCCCAGCCAGGACTCGAACTCAGACCCTCTGGGGTAGTAAACTGGGGCTCTGACCACTACAGCAACGAGCCAGGCTTGTTGGTGTGACAGTCAGAACAGACCCACAACCCTAGTGATGGTTACTCCATTACACTTCCTTCCCCTTCGGGAAGCGCACCCATTTGCTTCACACACTCATGGTGTCCCCAGAGAGTGTTTATGGGTAGTACGAGAGAGGAATCTTCATAGAGGTAGAAAATAACACTAGAGGTGACCCCGCCCCCCTTCTGACGGCAATCTGTGGCGGCCATTATCTGTAGGTAGGTCTGATAAATGGAAATGAATGGACAAGGAGGCTCACCTCTGTCAAAAAATGGCTTAATAATGTGAAAATGTCCATCAACACACTCTACAAGGACAATAGTTGAAAGTGTGTTCCTAAATATGTGCAGAATTAATATCATTCGATTTTTATATGTATTTTATCGACTCACATGATTTAAGTAGATATTTACCCTGACATTTCAAATCTGGTCTTTGATTAATGGGTTACTTCATATTCACACAGTTTTAGTCCATTTTTTAACAGAGGTGGGCGTGTTCTCCATTGACATGAATTGACTGAAGGTGCCTACACTAACTACAGACAATGGGAGGCGCCATGTGCCACTTCTCAGTGCTGTCATGAATTGCCATGTCCACTCTAGTGTTATTTTCTACCTCTATGGGAATCTTGCTACTTTTTCCGGGTGGTACTGTCCACTAAGTGGCGCCATCCAGACAGCGCAGAGGAGCGCCAAGGAGCGCAGAGGCTGTTAAAATGAATGGGGTCCCATGGAGCTCAACCACGATGCTGCCATTGCTTTGGGAGAGAATTGGTATCATCGTTTCATTTTATTTTTCCAAAAGGCAGGATAGATTATCCTTTCTAACAGCACTTAGTTTGAATGTTTAAACTCGCTGGATCTTTGTAAAATACGTCTTTATTGTCAATATGACGTCACGAGTGGCTTCACACACTGCGTTTGGATTGGTCGGCCGGCTGCATCGCTGTGATCACGACGGCCGTAAAGCAATTTTGTTAGCAAGATGCTAGCGGAGCCTGACTCATAAATGCCAAAGCTGTAGGAAATCAGAAGGACATAACTCCCAGGTTATTATACATTTCATTGAAATCCACATTGGTTTCTCAGAACTTACAGTAATATTGTCAAGTTTCAGCCGACAGCGAGCACAATTGTCAGTTATTAGCGCCAGCCTTATGAGCTCTGCTGTCTCGACAGCGCTCCCTAGGTGAACTGCAGGCACGGGTTGGAGGGCGAGATTCAACACTGTATGTAAACCCACTGTGGTGTCCCTCACGCAACAGCACATCATGCTTCTCCCATCCAGTGTGCCCCATCATCAATGCTTAACCCTGGGGTCCCTCACAACAGGGACCTGTGAATCCTGGGGGTCCCCCACATGGAATTATGGCTCACACACAACAGGTACGCTTCCGATGGCCTCACGGTAGCCATCCCACTTCTGACACCATTCGTAGCGAAGGAGAGTAGAGTTGCCCAGTTGGGACTTGAACCCAGACCTTCTGGGGTAGTAAACTGGGGCTCTGACCGCTACACCAAAGAGCCAGGCTCGCTGGTGTGACAGTCAGAACACACGCACAACCCTAGTGATGGTTACTCCATCACAGTGTGTCAGTCCTCTTTTTGATCACACCTGATCCTCTAGAACTCAACCTGGTGATTACAACAAGTGTAACTTGTCGGGACTCATAAGCGAACCACACTGAGACCATGTCATGACAAGGTCGCAGTACGGTTCACCTCTGAGGGGACTGGGTTCACTTTGGAGCGTTCACATGTGCGCAGAAAATGCTGAGTCACAGGTCTGAGTTGACTTAAATGGTCGAAAGGGACCAGGTGTGAAAACCCCATCAGACACTGTATGCCAGGGGTGCCCAACCTTTTTTTAACCGAGATCTACTTTTGAAGTTGATGGTCTGCCGTGATCTACCAAGTCAAATTTAAGGATGTCAGTATGAAAATTTAAGATCACCATTTATTAATTACCATTATTATGAACAAAATCTTTTTAGTAAGCTACTATGGCCGTATCTTTTCAGTGTGTTTTTAAAGTCTGTTGAATAGCCTATGTTTACAAAGCAATGCAGCACTGATAGTATGCAGAGATAATTTCAGTCCTACACAAGTCATAAACAACTGAAACAATTTCAAAATGATAACATTTGGTATATAAAATGCATATGTAGTCACATAGGCCCTATTTCAAAAATATGATGAAGCATTATCATGACTTCAGTGGTTCAAATTAAAAAGGGCTCAGAAATTCACCATTTGTTATGGGTAAATAGTAGGCTAGTTAAGTTCACATTACTAAGAGAGAGAGAGAGAGAGAGCAATGAGAGAACTCATTAGATTGGTGAACACCCCTGTTAAGAGTGACTTCTTCTATGAAGGTTTTTTTTTAGCTCTCTGGGACAGTAGCACAGCAAAGGCTTTCTATTGTGAGTTT
>NC_085870.1:21093058-21115558 GCF_034702125.1 Engraulis encrasicolus
GCTACTGCAACTACCACACTATAAAGCAAACACGATTGCTAAAGCTTTCTAGGAATGAATCGGATCTGCAGTTGAAATGTCACTGTGTTAATTTACCAGTGTTTTGTGTGTGTGTGTGTGGGGGGGGGGGGTGCAGGGAATAAATGTCAAATGCTCTTCTTCACACGCCACCATGACTAATGCACCCTATAGCCCTCAGCAAGGCACCCAAACCTACTGTGTGCTGCTGTAGACTTGTTGTCCACAGACTAGGCTGATCACCCTTGTGTTACATGTAGTGTATTATGAGTGATGTTACTTGTAGTACCTTTACTGTATATTTAGAATAAGTTATAACATCTTAGAACACAATTTTTGTGGTGACTGTAGACATGTTGTCTTGAGTAGCTTCTTACTGCAGATGAGTCCATCAACTGGCCTATTCATTCTATAGCATGATGAGAAAGCTAAATTAAATCATCATAACAATATTGCTTTGACATTACCATTAACAGATTAAGTTATTACCATTTTTACTTTGTAATTTGGGCTTTACATGAAGGGTGCAGCCCCTTTAACACATTCCATTCCACCAATGAGACACTGCAATAGCCACTGAAAAAACGTAACTACCATAGTACTTCACCACTATGCCAGTAGCCTAGCGATGCCTTCCTACGTACTTCCAGGGTGCGATTTGTCAGAAAACCAGAAAGGGGGATATTTTCCAGATTTTAAACGATATCAATGGAGTTACATTAAACTGTGATTAGAATCGTGTATAAAAAGTGGCAATATCAAAACCAGAAGAGGGGACAACCTCCCCCATCCCCCCCTACAAATCGCACCCTGCGTACTTCCATCCGAAGACTTTGGCTCTGTACATAGTCTGGCCCAACCCTCCTAGCTCGTTTCGCTCACGGTTCTGCCAATCAGCAAACAGTTAAGAGTGGTGACGCAGAACTCACCCGCGGAGTCCTTTATGTTGTACATTACGACTTCCGACTTGGTCATTGCCAGTTGGTCATTGCCATTCTTGCAACCACTAATTTATAACAAGGGCCATGTCTGCAATGGTGAGTTTTGATTTAAATTGATGACCCGAAGACACAATTTTAATGACTTGGTCAAGGAGGTTGTCTTGTTGGTTTGTTTGTTTGTCTGTTTGTTTGTCTGTTTGTCTGCTGGTCAGCAGGATAAGTCAAGTCAATTCAGGTCAGCTTTTATTGTCAGTTTCATTATATCCACAGGTCATACAAGGAAAACGTTTTCTCTCTGTACCATGAAGGACATAGACATAACTTACAGAGGACTGACATTTACAGACTGACATCAGGACAACAGGACAAGTAACAGTGATGGTCCAATGACCATAACTCAAAAAGTCATGAATGGACTATGATGAAAAACTTTGTTCAGTTGTTGTAAATGACAAGAGGACCACACAATTCATTCTGATTCTGACAATGCAGCTACAGCTTCTGCTATATTCACAATCTGACAACTACTTATTTCTAAGGCTGTTTTGCATCTGCAGCTGCAACAGTACTGCTCAAGTGGCGTCTGCCTCCCTTGAATTAACAGTAAAAGTAATCACAATGAAGGGTCAATACAACACATCCAAGACCAATTAACACAAGTCTGTGTTTTTTCTCTTCTCTCCTGAATCGAGTGGCCATCAAGGCCAGGCTTGGAGTGACTTTCAATCAATATCCTTTTTCCATTGTCAAGGAAACATACAGTAGGCTACTTACATTAACAACTAGCCTACCTTTCTCAAGAGACACCCACACCACAACAATACAGGCAAACCCTGTTTCAATACTGACAATTCTAGATTCTTCAATGAAACTTAACCCCATAATGCACGCCGTATCACCAGTGCCACGCTGTAATAGCCAATGAAAGGTTAATTACCATAGTACTACTCGCCTAGGACATAACAGAGGGCCTTTAGTAATGCACTATGACTCGGTCATTGCCATTCTGGTAACAGCAAATTTATAATACCGTGTTTTAATGGGTTAAGTGCTCAAATATACCTAACTGTGACATAGTGATCGCCGTTTCCAGGTTAGGTATCTGTTTCAAAGTCTAGTGCTCTGAATGCAAAGTATGCCTCAGCATCCCTCCCAGGTCCTCATAGCCCCATCTACACTATGGTACCTTGCCACGAAACAGCCTAAGAAGTGATTACAGTACGTAGTATATCTGTTGGCTTTAGTTGGCTCATTACCGGTTTTAGCTATACTATCCGTCTTAATTAAGGAGCATGGCCTAACACTAAGCCACCGCTGTCTGTCTGCACTCTCTCATTACTAGGCTTGTTAATGGGCCTCACAGCAGGCTGCACATAAACTCTCAACTGTCAGACAGTGGTGGGGCAGCCAGGAGGCCATTAGAAGAGAGTCTGGCAGGCTAGGGGGTATGGCAGGAGAGGCTTGCCAGACATTGTGACACATGAATATAATGAGTGAGTGAGTGAGTGAGTGAGTGAGTGAGAGACTGAATGAATGAATGAATGAATGAATGAATGAACGAACGAATGAATCTTTATTGTCCACAAGTGTGGAAAGTTGTCTTCAGTTTCATCATGTATAGACGCATAAAACACATTTTAGACACAGACCCTCCATTTCATGCATACACATTCAGTACATGTAACAGACAGGTTGTAGTATGTCTGGTACCGCTACTGTATGTAGGTAGACACTGGACAGTTAGGATTTGTTCAAAGTGAATTCGGGGTCTATGTAGGACAACATTCTATTAAAGACGCCAAATAATAAGGATCGGAACAATTATTAAGATGTTCTGCCAGTACAATTCCTGGAGAATCACCTACCTTCCACTCATACAGACTTAGATACAGCTTAGATAGGCTAGACAAGATGGAAGTATGAGGCATCCTGCTTCTTTCAGAAGAGAAACATCTGGAGCACATCCAGCTTATGTTCAGGCAAAATGCCAGAGAAGATAGGTGTAGGAGTAAAAAAAAAAAAAAAAGAATGTCTGCTCTGCACATTTCCTTCGGGATTCATAAATTTCACTCTACTCTACTCTTCATTGTGGCACAGCTGCCAATAATGGCTAGACTAAAAAAAAAGCGGAGATGTGTCAACCATGTTATATTGGCTGCTGTTGAATCAATAAAAGCACATTGTGCCAACGACTATATATTTATTACAGAGAGGCTGGCATCCCTCTCTGCTCTGTGGAAGCCTCTTGGACACCTGTAGCATTCGACTGTAGGACATTTCTCAGAACTGAATTCATGAGGGCACAAACTACAAACTATACCCAAGTCCCCTTTCCAGCGCAATGGTTTCCTTTGTCCATCCATCTCCATCCTTCCTGTAGAGATTCCTCACAACAAAGTTATTACTTCGCCATGGACAGAGTGTAAACAGGAGCACTTGGCCCTGCCGAGGCCAAACGGTAGGGCACTCGTCTACCATGCGGCTGACCCGGGTTTGATTCCCGGCCCGGGACCTTTGCCGGCCCTTCCCCGTCTCTCTCTCCCCACTCACTTCCTTTCACTGTCCTTTCATAAATAAAGTTTTTTAAAAATAATAATAATATATTTTTTTTTAAAAGCAGGGGCACTAATTTCAGACTATATGTGCTATGCAAATATGTTTTGGATTAAATGATTGATAGTCCATTTCCATGGTCATAGTTCATAATAATCAATAGGCTTCTTCACAGTGTATACCTTCCACTACTTTTCTGGACCAGCGTGGAGAGGGCCAAATCTCCGTTCTTCCCTATCTATGCCCTTTCCATTAACCCGTTAAAGCACAGCGTTATAAATTTGCTGTTATAACAGAATGGAAATGACCGAGTCAAAGTGCATTACTAAAGACCGTATGTAATGTCATAGTAGAATAGTACCCTGGTAATCAACCTTTCAATGACTATTATAGCTTACCACTGCTTGCCCCCTTGCACGGGTGAGGCATAAATGCAATTTCGTTGTGTGCAGTGTGCAGTGTTCACTTGTGTGCTGTGGAGTGCTGTGTCACAATAACAATGGGAGTTGGAGTTTCCCAATGGGCTTTCACTTTCACTTGCCACTGGTGGTACGGCGTGCATTATGGGGCTACAATCTAAGAAGGTTGGTCCCATTCATGCCAACAGTAGGGAGACACTCATCCAAATACATACACATACACATACATGTACAAATACACACACAGGTTGTATGTGTGGTATTTACTGTATGTAGGCAGACACTGGACAATTAGGCTTTGATCAAAGTGAATTCGGGGTCTATGTAGGACTACATTCTATTAAAGACACCAAAAAAGAAGGATCGGAACAATTATTAAGATGTTCTGCCAGTACAATTCCTTGAGAATCACCTACCTTCCACTCATACAGACAGGCTTAGATAGGCTAGAGATGGAAGTATGAGGCATCCTGCTTCTTTCAGAAGAGAAGCATCTGGAGCACATCCAGCTTATTTTTTGGCAAAATGCCACAGAAGATAGGTGTAGGAGTAAAAAAAAAATCGGGATTAATACATTTCCGTCTACTCTACTCTACATTGTGGCACAGCTGCCAATGTTGGCTAGACTAAAAAAAGCAGAGATGTGTCAACCGTGTTATATTGGCTGCTGTTGAGTCGATAATAGCACATTGTGCCAACGACTATGTATTTATTACAGAGAGGCTGGCATCCCTCTCTGCTCTGTGGAAACATCTTGGACACCTGTAGCATTCGACTGTAGGAAATCTCTCAGAACTGAATTCATGAGGGCACACATTACAAACTATACCCGAGTCCCCTTTCCAGCGCAATGGTTTCCTTTGTCCATCCATCTCCATCCTTCCTGTAGAGATTCCTCACAACAAAGTTATTACTTCGCCATGGACAGAGTGTAAACAGGAGCACTTGGCCCTGCCGAGGCCAAACGGTAGGGCACTCGTCTACCATGCGGCTGACCCGGGTTTGATTCCCGGCCCGGGACCTTTGCCGGCCCTTCCCCGTCTCTCTCTCCCCACTCACTTCCTTTCACTGTCCTTTCATAAATAAAGTTTTTTAAAAATAATAATAATATATTTTTTTTTAAAAGCAGGGGCACTAATTTCAGACTATATGTGCTATGCAAATATGTTTTGGATTAAATGATTGATAGTCCATTTCCATGGTCATAGTTCATAATAATCAATAGGCTTCTTCACAGTGTATACCTTCCACTACTTTTCTGGACCAGCGTGGAGAGGGCCAAATCTCCGTTCTTCCCTATCTATGCCCTTTCCATTAACCCGTTAAAGCACAGCGTTATAAATTTGCTGTTATAACAGAATGGAAATGACCGAGTCAAAGTGCATTACTAAAGACCGTATGTAATGTCATAGTAGAATAGTACCCTGGTAATCAACCTTTCAATGACTATTATAGCTTACCACTGCTTGCCCCCTTGCACGGGTGAGGCATAAATGCAATTTCGTTGTGTGCAGTGTGCAGTGTTCACTTGTGTGCTGTGGAGTGCTGTGTCACAATGACAATGGGAGTTGGAGTTTCCCAATGGGCTTTCACTTTCACTTGCCACTGGTGGTACGGCGTGTATTATGGGGCTACAATCTAAGAACGTTGGTCCCATTCATGCCAACAGTAGGGAGACACTCATCCAAATACATACACATACACATACATGTACAAATACACACACAGGTTGTATGTGTGGTATTTACTGTATGTAGGCAGACACTGGACAATTAGGCTTTGATCAAAGTGAATTCGGGGTCTATGTAGGACTACATTCTATTAAAGACACCAAAAAAGAAGGATCGGAACAATTATTAAGATGTTCTGCCAGTACAATTCCTTGAGAATCACCTACCTTCCACTCATACAGACAGGCTTAGATAGGCTAGAGATGGAAGTATGAGGCATCCTGCTTCTTTCAGAAGAGAAGCATCTGGAGCACATCCAGCTTATGTTCAGGCAAAATGCCAGAGAAGATAGGTGTAGGAGTAAAAAAAAAAAAAAAGAATGTCTGCTCTGCACATTTCCTTCGGGATTCATAAATTTCACTCTACTCTACTCTTCATTGTGGCACAGCTGCCAATATTGGCTAGACTAAAAAAAGCAGAGATGTGTCAACCATGTTATATTGGCTGCTGTTGAGTCGATAATAGCACATTGTGCCAACGACTATATATTTATTACTGAGAGGCTGGCATCCCTCTCTGCTCTGTGGAAACCTCTTGGACACCTGTAGCATTCGACTGTAGGAAATCTCTCAGAACTGAATTCATGAGGGCACAAACTACAAACTATACCAAAGTCCCCTTTCCAGCGCAATGGTTTCCCTTGTCCATCCATCGCCATCCTCACTGTAGAGACTCCTCACACCAAGTTATCACTTCACCATGGACAGAGTGTAAACAGGGGCACTTGGCCCTGCCGAGGCCAAACGGTAGGGCACTCGTCTACCATGCAGCTGACCCGGGTTTGATTCCCGGCCCGGGTCCTTTGCCGGCCCATCCCCGTCCCTCTCTCTCCCCACTCACTTCCTTTCACTGTCCTTTCATAAATAAAGTTTAATATATATATATATATATATATATATATATATATATATATATATATATATATATATATATATATATATATATATATATATATATATATATATATATATACACACACACACATATATATATATATATAGTTTTTTTTTTTTTTTTAAGCAGGGGCACTTATTTCAAACTATATGGGATATTGTGCTATGCAAATATGTTTTGAATTAAATGATTGATAGTCCATTTCCATGGTCATAGTTCATAATAATGAATAGGCTTCTTCGTAGTGCATACCTTCCACTACTTTTCTGGACCAGCGTGGAGAGGGACAAATCTCCGTTCTTCCCTATCTATGCCCGTTCCATTAACCCGTTAAAGCACAGCGTTATAAATTTGCTGTTATAACAGAATGGAAATGACCGAGTCAAAGTGCATTACTAAAGACCGTATGTTATATCATAGTAGAATAGTACTCTGGTAATCAACCTTTCAACGACTATTATAGCTTGCCACTGGTGGTACGGCGTGTATTATGGGGCTACAATCTAAGAAGGTTGGTCCCATTCATGCCTGCAGTAGGGAGACACTCCATTTCATGCATACACATACATGTACAAATACACACACAGGTTGTATGTGTGGTATTTACTGTATGTAGGCAGACACTGGACAATTAGGCTTTGATCAAAGTGAATTCGGGGACTATGTAGGACTACATTCTATTAAAGACACCAAAAAAGAAGGATCGGAACAATTATTAAGATGTTCTGCCAGTACAATTCCTTGAGAATCACCTACCTTCCACTCATACAGACAGGCTTAGATAGGCTAGAGATGGAAGTATGAGGCATCCTGCTTCTTTCAGAAGAGAAGCATCTGGAGCACATCCAGCTTATTTTTAGGCAAAATGCCACAGAAGATAGGTGTAGGAGTAAAAAAAAAAAATCGGGATTAATACATTTCCGTCTACTCTACTCTACATTGTGGCACAGCTGCCAATGTTGGCTAGACTAAAAAAAGCAGAGATGTGTCAACCATGTTATATTGGCTGCTGTTGAATCAATAATAGCACATTGTGCCAACGACTATATATTTATTACAGAGAGGCTGGCATCCCTCTCTGCTCTGTGGAAACCTCTTGGACACCTGTAGCATTCGACTGTAGGAAATCTCTCAAAACTGAATTCATGAGGGCACAAACTACAAACTATACCCGAGTTCAAGAGTGTCCTTGTGCACAAGCTCTCAACAATGCAGGTGCAGGTGTGAGGCAGGAGAAGGTGAACAATTAACAAATTTCAAAAAGAATAAGTGCCCCTGTTTACACTCTGTCCATGGCGGAGTGATAACTTGGTGTGAGGAGTGAAAATTCAAAAGACACCGCACACTGCTTACTGTTCTTTTTCTTACTTTTTTTCTCGGAGCGAACAACGCATTTTGACCAGTGCGTCATCAGAGAACTGGGCGAAAGACTTTGTTCGCTCCGAAAAATAAAGTAAGAAAAAGAACAGTAAGCAGTGTGCGGTGTCTTTTGAATTTTGTTCATTACAAACTATACCCAAATCCCCTTTCCAGCGCAATGGTTTCCCCTGTCCATCCATCTCCATCCTCCCTGTAGAGACTCCTCACACCAAGTTATCACTTCGCCATGGACAGAGTATACATAGGGGCACTTATTTCAAACTATATGGGATATTGTGCTATGCAAATACATTTTTGATTAAAGGATTGATAGTCCATTCCCATGGTCATAGCTCATAATGATCATTACTTCATAGTGCGTGGGACCTTTCCCTACATTTCTAGAGCTGCTTGGAGAGGGCAAAATCTCTGTTCTCCCCTATCTATGCCCGTTCCATTAACCTGTTGAAGCACGGCGTTATACATTTGCTATTACCAGAATGGAAATGACCAAGTCAAAGTAGCCTGATAAACCAGACTAAATGTGGATGTCTAATTTAGTCTGGCCTCGATGCATAATACATCCGAAGATTGTTGATGAGAACAACCTTCCCTCAAAACCCTGCCCGCTTTGATTCAAAACACATCTTTGCGTTGTAATTGGTTTGCCAGATTCATGGCATTCTGGCTTCATTGAATCATTATGCGAGGCCAGACCCACCCGTAGACAAAACATTTTGCCGTCCAGCGGGTGGCGCTGGTTCACCAGGCTAAAGTCAAAGTGCATTACTAAATGCCCTCTATTATGTCATAGTAGAGTAGTACTCTGGTAATCAACAGTTCAATAACAGCTTGCCACAGGTGGTACGCCTGCATTATGGGACTTCAATCTAAGAGTCTGTTTATACCTGGGTATTTTGATAAATGAACACCTTTCTTCTCTACGCTTACCAAAATATTTTCGTTCACATTATAGACAAATATGCATAAATACGCTGCTGAGAGCTGTCATAAATATGTTAGGCCTGTGCGCGGTAAGGAGAGCGCCATTCAAGTCTCAGACCCTAAGAAGGATGGTCCCATTCAGTTCAATGGAGCTTGGCCTACTTGTGCCGTCAATGAGCGGACAGGATGCCATCCATTTGCCTCCAGGATCGACAACCCACCACCACCAACCAAGCAAGCAGGCAGGCCTGGCGTAGCATAGTGCAGTTCCTCGATGCAGTGATGAAACAGACCCTTGTCTTCGTGGCCTAGTTTGTGTGTCTGTGTGTGCAGCATGTGTGGGTTACAGGGTCGGAGGGGCACATCGGAACGTGAGAAACGGGGTCACAAACTGCCTTGATTGGTCTGTGCCAGGCCCTTCAGAGCACATCAGTTCAGAAGCGTGCCACCTGGCACTGTAACTATCTTTAGTCTCGTCATACTGGAGAGACAGAGTAATTGTTCTGGAAACTGTGTGTGTGTGTGTGTGTGTGTGTGTGTGTGTGTGTGTGTGTGTGTGTGTGTGTGTGTGTGTGTGTGTGTGTGTGTGTGTGTGTGTGTGTGTGTGTGTGTGCGCACGTGTGCATGCCTGTGTGTGTGTGTGTGGGAGGGGGGGGTTGGTGGATGGGAGTAGGTGTGTGTGGACACCTGGAGTCACTAGCACACGTTATGAACAGCTGCCCATCCAAAGCACTGTATACTGCCAGACATGACAGAGTGGTGGACCTCATCGCCGCTCAGATCCCCCACACTCCACAGGAACAACTCTACAAACACACCCCTGTAAAGCCACATTGGTTCAGCTGGTTTGCATTGCTACAGTCAGACTCTTTGAAGTAGCCTGTGCCTTTGACCTATTCATGGATGAATCCTACTTGTACAAAAAATACCTTAAAGGAACTCCCGCACACTGACCATTTCGCTGCTCTTTCTTTAATAACGACGTTTCGGTACTAGACCTTCATCAGGCAATGATGAATGTCTGATGAAGGTCTAGTACCGAAGCATCGTTATTAAAGAAAGAACAGCAAAATGGTCAGTGTGCAGGAGTTTCTTTTGTTGCTGAGTGACCCATGGGCCATCTCCGACACACCTGCCAGCTGAGGTGTGCAAAAAAGTCAAAGTTTTACAAAAAAATACCTAAAATATCTGCCATTGAAGAACTATGGATACAATTGCTGTCTCACCATGCTTACCATAGTGTAGGTCATGTACGCTGATGATCAGATGGTCCGTGGACTCAACATCAGTGGACTAAGTAAAAGGGCCAGACAGCTAGCCAAAAACTGGTCCATATCGACAGTTATAGAGAGCATGTTCATTTGGAAGAAGAGATGTTTCCTGTATCCCAGAGACGGCATCCCTTAACAGAATGCTTTTGGTCCTAGAAGTGTCTGGATTATTCACCTGATTTGTTTCCTATTGATATAACTTGCAATGTGGAATCAAATAAAGTAATATATATACGTGTGTGTGTGTGTGTGTGTGTGTGTGTGTGTGTGTGTGTGTGTGTGTGTGTGTGTGTGTGTGTGTGTGTGTGTGTGTGTGTGTGTGGTGTGTGTATGTGTGTGTGTGTGTGTGTGTGTGTGTGTGTGTGTGTGTGTGTGTGTGTGTGTGTGTGTGTGTGTGTGTGTGTGTGTGGTCTGTGTGTGTGACTGTCAACTTGAAGAACTGAAAATTGGCTAACTGTATTTTGACCAGACTATAAGCCCCTTTTATAGAACTGCGATGATAGTTAAGTTTTGTTAGTCTCAACTCAACTATTCATTTATTTATTCATTTATTCGATAAACTTATTCAATTTCTTTTTTGTTTTTGCTTTAATGTTTAGTGAAGAACCTCACACGTGCGTCACCACCAAAAATACATGGAAAAAAAACTCCATAAACCGTCATCAAATTTGTTTTAGCTGTGGGGTGGTGCGTATTAGCAGGGGGAAATAACGACATGTGTGGTTTTCTGACTCTCTGAAAGATGAAAATCCATTGGAAGTAGGTCGTCGACACTCCACTCTTGCGTCTGCGATCCTTTCCCTTTAAATTGCCCAGGCTGCGGAAAAAAGTAAGGAGTGGTGTAGTCTGGTGCTGTGTGTGTGTGTGTGCCTATGTGTGTGTGCGCGCGCGTCTCATCCCCGTCGTCCGCACCATAGGCTTTTTGTATGCACGGCGTTGCTTAACTGCAGATTTCATGTTTAACGCTTTGAACAGCCGGCTAATAAGCATTTGCCGAAAGAGAAAAGCCACCGTAGACCGACTGAACCTGAGAAGCACAGGTTGCTGCATTTAGGCGGTCTGTGGCGTCTGGCATTCAATTATCAGTGCGCGAGAGCGGTGGGCAGCGGCAGTAGGGGCGGATTCGCAGCTGAGGAACCCCAGGCATCATGTGTGTGTTGTCAAAAGATGGTGATATTTGATGCATGTCATTCAATTGAACGTCTACGTCTGTTTAGGATGACTAAACCTGTTTGCGCATGGGGATGAATTGACCGCCGCCGGCTCTCACGGGCTTTGCATGTGCGTGCATGGTAACCTGCTGTTTGTTAGATATAGCCTAACCTGCAGCGCTTTGAGCCAACATGGCTTTGAACTTCAAACGAGAAAGAAACACGTTTGGCGTTTCTTCTCGGCGAGTGAGAGCTCATCATTTGTTCACAATTCCTAACAAAAAAAACACAGTTTGGCCTCTTTAAACTGCTCAAATTGGTCACGATGGTGTGCAAGGTTTCATTCAACAGATTGATCATCCCAGTTTTTATTGCCTTTGATTTTTGTAAACGCACTGCCACTCGTGTTTCAATAAATTCGAATGACTGCACACCTGTAATGACTAGAAATCATTTCAAATGTGTAATATTGCTGTTTTAATGTCGTTCCTTACAGGCGTCAGTGTGGCCAACAACAATCAATTACCAATGGATATAATCAAATTGGCTTATTCTTGCACCGCTGGATGTTAGAGGTGGTGCTGCTGTCTTGGTTGTAAAAGCCACACATCACCGATTTTTTTCTGTCTTCCCACGACAACCTGCTGTAAAGACCGAGACACCGGGGGGAGGCGAGGACACACCCGCACTGTACCGCTGTCTTCCCCCCTCCTCATCCTCCACCTCCTCCACCGACTAGATCATGCGCTCGCTGCGCTGGTACAACAGCTGCAGAATGCGTCGGGACATGGAATCTGGGAAATTATAATTATTTTTTTGGGAAAACGCTTTTGTATATCCATATGAGTTCGTGGACAACCTTGTTGCTACTGGAAGTTATTTTTTATTTTTGGCTGTCTGCTCCCACGCCCCGCCGTGGGCAGGTGGCGTGACTTTGAAAAAGAAGTTCATTTTCAGGTACAGTATGTCTGGGTGCCTGCAGAGTTTTCTTTATTGACTCGGTCTCTTAACATACAAGTTCCACCTTGCAATAAGGTGCACAATAGCCTATATCATATACCGTATGTAATCATTTGTTTTGAATCGGACACAAGTTATGCATATCCTGTATTTTTTGTCATTTTTGTATGGTGTATTTCTTCTGCATTTAAGATCTAATGTATTGAGTTTTAATTGAAAATGTTATGAAACAAACATGGGATATGGTGGATAGGTTTTCAAGATGCGGATGCTGGGAGTCGTGGGACAGAAACTTCCAGGTTAATAATGGCACTGGAATCTGCTTCTCTGCACTTTAATATTTCATCCGGTGCTCCTAAATATTTCATGGGACGGTGCCATTTGAGTGGCATTCCAACAAAAAAAGGGGCTAAATTGAATGGCTATGAGTACCTCTTTGTGCATCGGTCTGTGTGCTCGTGTGTGTGTGTGTTGGGGGGGTTGTTACATTTAGGTAATGAATGACTTTCTCAGTCAGGACAAATTAAGTGATATTTGTATTTCTTTGAAGTAAAGCACACAAGACCAAGGAAACAAGCATATCAGTGCTCGGTAATGTGTGCACTGAGAGCGAACATGTTACACTAGAGAGAGATTTATGCCCGCTGCATAGGTGGAGTGTGTTCTGCATGGCTGCACTGTGTTGAGTGAATGGGAATGGGTGCAGCCTGATGCAGAGAGCACCAGTGACCCCAATGTCACAAGCAGCCGGTCGCCCTTTAGAGTGTTACTCATGCTGCCGTGCCGCTCAGATGGGGCATTCAGAGGGGCATTTACAAAATGTGGCATGTTACTTTTCTTGAAGGGCCACAAAGTCACAAGTCAGCCGATGCTGAATATGAGTCATTAATATAGGCAAACAGTGACCACTGTCTGCTGTCAGAAGGGGCGATTGGCATTCACAAAATCTGGCATGTTGCTTTTCTTGAAGGGGCACAAAGTCAAAGGATTCATTGATTGAAAGTTGATTATTTACCTTCACAAGTCAGCCGATACTGAATATGAGTCATTTAACAGGCGAACAGCGACCACTGTCTGATGGGACGAGGGGCATTCACAAAATATGGCATGTTACTTTTCTTGAAGGGGCACAAAGTAGGATTAATTGATTGAAAGTGATTGATTAATTGCCTTAGCAAGTCAGCCGATGCTGAATATGAGTCATTAATAGGCGAACAGTGACCACTGTCAGCTGTCAGAAGGGGCAATTGGCATCCACAAAATCTGGCTTGTTGCTTTTCTTGAACAAATTTAAGACAATAATATTAAAACCCATTGCTGGCGATTTCCTGTCATTAAATTAGTAGCCTAAAGGAATGCTGCTGATAGTTCCAAAAGATGCCTTGCGCTTTTACGGTAGCCTATTTCACTAGTTTGTGTTCATGGTTTGGTGTTTTTAAGGTCGTCGTTAAAGCAGGGCTGATAGTATTCAGGCTCAGTGCCTGATTTCAGTCATTCAGGCAGGGAGTTGTGTCTGCATGAAATATAGTCATTAGGTTTTAATTATTTCAAAAAGTGTTAATGTGTTCAGGTTCAGGATTTTCCTCTACTACCAGGCCTGTTAAAGTTCTGTGTGCTTTTTATCTGTGCAGGGATTCTCCTGGTGACATCCTGTGGCCCTCGGCTCCCTACAGTGTTGAGCCCCCACCCTCGCCCTCACCCTCGCCCTCCCCAGCCCCTCTCCACCCCTCCTGACCCCTCCCTCCCTCCCTACCTTAGCAGCGGCAGCGGCAGCTCTCCCCCTTCTCGTCACTGTCGTTCGCCAGGCTGCGGCGCCCGGCTCTCTTGAAAGGTGCAGGCCTCAAACCCCTGCAAAATGACTGTTGCCGACCCCTCGGACGAGGCGGCGGCCCAGCCGGGCCACCCGCAGGACTATGACCCCGAGGACCACGAGTGCTGCGAGCGCGTCGTCATCAACGTCTCGGGCCTGCGATTCGAGACGCAGCTCAAGACGCTCTCGCAGTTCCCAGAGACGCTGCTCGGGGACCCTAAGAAACGCATGCGCTACTTCGACCCGCTGAGGAACGAGTATTTCTTCGACCGCAACCGGCCGAGCTTTGACGCCATCCTCTACTACTACCAGTCGGGTGGGCGGCTCCGGCGGCCGGTGAACGTCACGCTGGACGTCTTCTCGGAGGAGATCCGCTTCTACGAGCTGGGCGAAGAGGCCATCGAGATCTTCAGGGAGGACGAAGGCTTCATCAAGGAGGAGGAGAGGCCTCTGCCGGAGAACGAGTTTCAGCGGCAGGTGTGGCTACTGTTCGAGTACCCTGAGAGCTCGGGGCCGGCGCGCATCATCGCCATCATCTCCGTGATGGTCATCCTCATCTCCATCGTCAGCTTCTGCCTGGAGACGCTGCCCATCTTCCGCAGCGACGAGGAGGACATGCACAAGGCCCACCCCAACCCCTACGCCAACGGCACCTACATCTACACCTCCACCTACTTCACAGACCCCTTCTTCATCCTTGAGACGCTCTGCATCATCTGGTTCTCCTTCGAGTTCCTGGTGCGCTTCTTCGCCTGCCCCAGCAAGGCCAGCTTCTTCGTCAACATCATGAACATGATCGACGTGGTGGCCATCATCCCCTACTTCATCACCCTGGGGACGGAGCTGGCGGAGAAGGCCGAGGGCGATGGACAGCAGGGCCAGCAAGCCATGTCCCTCGCCATCCTGAGGGTCATCCGGCTGGTGAGGGTCTTCCGCATCTTCAAGCTGTCGCGACACTCCAAGGGGCTGCAGATCCTGGGGCAGACGCTGAAGGCCAGCATGAGGGAGCTGGGCCTTCTCATCTTCTTCCTCTTCATCGGAGTTATCCTCTTCTCCAGCGCGGTGTACTTTGCGGAGGCGGACGAGCCAGAGTCGCAGTTCTACAGCATTCCGGACGCGTTTTGGTGGGCTGTGGTGACCATGACGACAGTCGGCTACGGCGACATGACACCGACGACCATCGGCGGCAAAATTGTGGGTTCGCTCTGTGCCATTGCCGGCGTGCTGACTATTGCCCTGCCCGTGCCCGTCATCGTGTCCAACTTCAACTACTTCTACCACCGCGAGACCGAGGGCGAGGAGCAGGCGCAGTACCTGCAGGTGCCCCCCAAGGCCGAGTCCAACGAGGAGCTGAAGAGGAGCCGCAGCGGCTCCACCATCAGCAAGTCGGACTACATGGAGATCCAGGAGGCGGTGCACAACAGCAACGAAGACTTCCAGGACGGGATCATGAAGGCCAACTGCACGCTAGCCAACACAAACTATGTCAACATCAAGAAAATGCTGACGGATGTATAGGTTTCCACACCTCCAGGTTTTCTCCTCCAGTTTTGGGAGTTATAGTAGGGCATGAGACACCGAAGAGGAAGTGAAAGCTTTGGGCCTTCCTATTTCTGAATGGTGATGATGGAGGTGCGGTGCTCAGTCAAAGGAACAGGTGGAGTAGACACCTCCGTAATGCAGCCGAGGGACACTCTCCCAATCGCCCCTTGTTGACCAACCGACTGTCCACACACACTACTACGTCCCTCTTCCCCCCTCATAGTCCCCATAGCGCTATAGTCTCAAGCCCATCTGAAGCCCAAGTATTTAATGTCTGCATGGATTCGCTTAATGTGTGCCTGCTCTCGTCCTAACATGCTCTGCGCAAGCCATAGCCAAGTAGTAGTGTACCGTACACACACCAAGGGGAAACTGCGGAAGTAGTGAGGCACTTTTCGATCTTGGGCAAAGAATACATTCGCACAGTGTCCTGTGCTTGTCTTGCCCACACATACCTATATAAATATAAACACTCACACACAAATATTATTGTGTCATTCACACACATGTGTCCTTCTCTGTCTGTCAGAGACTGATGCTGTGTGTTCATGCTGCTTGATAAAAAAAAATAGTGAAGACAAAAGAAAAAAAGAAATGCAAAGAAAAGAAAAGAAAAGTAAAGAAAGAAGATGTCATTCCTGTGAAAATCTTTATAGAATCTAACAAGAGCTGAGCTGTCACCATGCATGTCATCACGCAAAGAGATCACTGGAAGAATGTGGGTGCCCAGTCCACATGGTGACAACAACACATAGGCTACCGCTTGATGCTTCTTCTCAGCGCTAATGCAATGGTCGAGTTTTTGCACATTTTCAAGCTCACTTTTTGTGGCAGTTTCAGGTATCTGACTGATTCTAATCACCACGACATCCCTCCCCACATAACACCAGACACTCTCTCCCTCTTAAACCCATAGCTCCTGTCTTACAAGGCTAGATGGATGCCCTGCCATGGGGGCTATAGATCCTTGCAGAAGATATAGCTTAAATAGCCCCCTTCACTAATGTTATACTTCAGAGCTTTTGAAGACAATTTGAATGTCTTATACCGCTGTGTTTTACTCCCTTCATCCCCCGCTCTACTCAGCCACACTCACACCTTAGAAGATTAATATGAGGAGTTTTAGGACCCTGGGTGGTGATGGTCTGCCACTCGGTGGCGGCTGACATTTTATAGATCTTTTATTTTATTGCAGCTTGCTGGCTTGCTTGCCTCTGTCCTGGCTTGTTTGCATCTGAGTTTGCGTATGTCTGTGTCCAGCTGAACGCTGACAGGAAACGATGCAGTGTTGTTTCCCTCTCCTCTCTCACTGACATCACTGGTCGACTGTCTTCCATTTTGCAGTACATTCCACTTAGGAAGGATATACAAAGCATTCCATGTAGACTAGAGAACAAACGTTTGTCTGTAAGCCATGCACTTCAGAGATAGACAACGTTATTGTTATTCAAAACACACAGTAGCTGAAACGAGCCACACTGTAGTCGATGCTGTTGTCGATATTCCTATAGTGAAAACGTGAGCCTGCCCATTCTTGTAGCATTGATATAAGATTATTTTTCTAACCACTTATTGTAGTGTACCTTTTGGATTTCATTTGAAACGTCTCACAGGTCTCACACTTCTCTGATGAGGGTAGCTGTGGTCGAGCCTGAATAACATGACATTCAAATGACGTGTCCCATTGACTGCCTTTTCAATACACGATACAGAAAAGAAAGAGTGAGAAAAAAAGGAAATTTGTACTCTATTGATAATCTAGTATTGCATGACCTCAAAACATTCCTACTGGCATGTATCGCAGTTCAGTCCAAACTAAACACAGCTATAATAGATAACTAAATATGCTTCAATATATTTATCTCCTTTATCTCTCATATATATGCATTTTTATCAGCATAATACAGTGATATATAAATACAATACAATGTGCAATGTAAGTATTAGTCACTTTTAATATGAATACTGCTGCCAACAGTAAAGTACAGAATAGCCAGCAGGGTCAATACACACAAACAGAGTCCTTAATGGGTAAAGAAATAGCAAAACAATAACACAGACAGAGGGAAAGGGTTAAACTGTAAATTAGGTTATATCTACAATCAACACACACACATGATCTCTTGATAGCCTGCCACAGACCCATTGGGCCAACAGCACACTTCTGCAGTCAGTGTTTCTGAAAGCAACGTGGCTGTGATGGTGATTGTGACTGTTCCAGAAATCCTCACTGTTTGAAAAATCCCTGTTAGCACTATGTAGACCAAACTCTAATTTGGCTGATACTCCTCTTTGCCCGATAATAACAACTAGTGAGCCCACAGTTGGGTAGTCGTGGTGTAGTGTTGAGGGAGTTGGACTGAACATCACAGGGTTGCAGCTTTGAATCCCACCCTTACCTCGCCCTACACCTCCATCCATGGCTGCTGTGCCCTTGAGCAAGGCACCTTATCCCACATAGCTCCAGGGACTGTAACCAATAGCCTGTAATACCTATAAGTCGCTTTGGTAAGAAAAAAAAGTGCCAGCTAAGTGTAATGTAATGTAATGTAATACAATACAGGTGAAGTGTGCAGAGACAGTCGTGGCATTCCTGCAGCGGTGAGCAACTCAAGGCAGTGTGGAGTATTGCCCTTGCAGCAAGTTTAAAATCCGCAACTTTCAAAGTCTGATTTGTCGAGAGCTATTTTAGTGTGCAAGGGCCAGCTTACAAATGAAACCCACCAAATTCCATTGATACACTACAGCAATTTACTGACCATTTCAATGTTTTTCTTTAACCCCCTAGCGCAGAGCCTATGTTATAACCTTACTGTCACCAAAATTGTAATGGCTATGTCTTAATCTGTTACTTAAGGCTCTCAGTGCTGTCATAGCAACGCTGTTATGATATAGTATTTTGGGCAAATAGTGAATAGGCCCGCCATTGGCCCCATCTGCAGTAAGAGGTTAATAAACGACGTTTCGGAGACTTTTATCAGGCAAACTTTTTGCCTGATGAAGGTCTATGACCGAAACATCGCTTATTAAAGAAAAACTGAAAAAATGATCAGTGTGCAGCAGTTTTTTCAAGTTGTCTGCTGAGTTACCCATGGGCCATCTCTGACGCACCTGCCAGCTGGTGTGTGCGAAAAAAAATCCTTTGACTTCACAGGCTTTAATTAGGCCTACTGTATGTTCCGAAATTCTAGACTTGCCAAAATATTTTTTTCCTGGAAAATATTCCATTTCTGATGGCATGCACATTCAGAATTACCCCACAGCTGTTAGTCAACAGAATTACACCAGGGACACAAGGAGGCGAAACGAGCAAAGTGAAGAAAAGTGAAATTCAGTGTTTCCTTCTGACAGCTCAACGGTCATCAGGTCATCACAGCGAATCAAATAGAACGGAAAACTTATTTTATTGATTTGATTGGCCACCACAGGCGTAAGTCACTCCTCATTTGCACAATGATAAACTTGGTCGAATATTTTGGCTTTGCTTCGAGTTATCTATCAATTAATTATATCCAGTGTAGGCTGTGCCCCTAAAGGCTTGCTCACCCTTGATCTATGGGATGTCCTGCTTGTTCATTGATTGTCGATTAGATATTGTACTGGAAGCTCTTGGACACTGACTCGTGAAGCTGTTGGTAATTAATATAAATATATGACACGATGCAAGGTCGGCACTGGATGTCCTGTGGCCTGATTGTGCATCACTGATCATCTATATTAATTAAGGGAACAAGTGGTTTTCAAATCACCTTTAGTCTTAGAAGCAACTTCTGCCATTTTGTAGTACAACACACATACTCTAGTTGCATTGGACATTAACCTCAATGGCAGCCTTTTCCTTGTTGTCTTGCACCACACGCAGGAGACGTAGTGTTTCATGAATATCCTCAAATCACTTTGACAGCTATTTGAAATTGACTGGGGTATGGTATCATACTCCTCTACGACACAATTGATGCAAATGCTTGCCATAGAATTTCTATCCACGCAAAAGTAAAAGCAGGTTGGATGCTAACACATAAACAAGCGCGCGCACAAACACACAGACACACACGCGCACGCATGCACGCACACACACGTGCACACACACTGTCCCTCACACGTACAGTAATATCCCTAACCTTTACAAAGTTTAACAGCAGGTTGGAGATCAAAACATATGCCCATAGAAATATGCACACACACACACATACACGCACACACACACGCACACGCACGGACACACACACACACCAGGCTTTACTCTGCCAGCACAGGCTGAGGCCGGAGCCAAGTGGGATGGCTTGTCTCTGGAGCCAGTCGTACTACTGCCATCAAGTCCTCACTCGCAGGGCTGGACTGGTGTGATGTGTATCTGTCCCTGTCAAATAAACCTAACTGAACTGATCTGGCATAGCGGGCATTTCCCGGTGGGCCTCGCACCCTCGTGGGCCCTTTTTTTCAGAAACGTAAAAAAAACACACAAGAAAAACAAAAATAAAAAATTGAGGGGCCCTTTAAGCCCAAAGTGCCCGGGCCCCCCAGTCCAGCCCTACTCACTCGCATCATGGGGTGAAGGATCTACTGTACTGTGCACCCCCCACCCATAGCAGCCCATTGCAGCCAAGCCCCGGGCACGCACGCACAGTACACACACACTGCACTTACTACCAACTTATGCAGATGTGTTGATTTATTCATGACTTTAACACTGGTATGATGATGAGTGTGGGCTGCAAGATAAGTGTGTGTTTGTGTGTGTGTGTGTGTGTATGCGTGCGTGCGTGCGTGCGTGTGTGTGTGTGTGTGTGTGTGTGTATGTGTGTGTGTGTGTGTGTATGCGTGCGTGCGTGCGTGCGTGTGTGTGTGTGTGTGTGTATGCGTGCGTGCGTGCGTGTGTGTGTGTGTGTGTGTGTGTTAGTGTGCGCGTGTTTGTGTGTGTGTGTGTGTGTGTGTGAGAGAGAGATTGTGAGAGCAAGCTGTTTCCTTTAGCAGATGTTCATGCAAGGTCATAATAACACTTTGGCACTGAGGTGAAGTATATGTCTATGCATGCTGATACTGTGTCTACCAGTACAGGAAATGTATCATATTATGACTTCACAATCCCATACACTCTAACACATACACATGCACGCACGCACGCACACACACACACACACACACACACACACACACACACACACACACACACACACACACACACACACACACACACACACACACACACACGAAAACACAAATGAACTGCAGACATGCCTGCAACCTTTGCATCACATTCAGTTCATATAAGTGATACATGAATGTTGTATTACAGTGTGTGTGTGTGTGTGTGTACATACACGTGTGTGTGTGTGTGTGTGTGTGTATGTGTGTGTGCGTGTGTGTGTGTGTTGCATGTGTGTGTCGCGTATGAGTTTATACATGCATTCATGTTTGAGGTGCAGGAATGCCACCTTTCTAAAGCTAAGAAACATGCAGCAAGTGGCCAGAAATAGCCATTCAAATCACTATATCCATCCATAGCTTTCACCCACCGAAGCTATCAGGAGTAAGCTATACAGCCATTACCGAGCCTGTTGCAAGTCTCATATCATTTTAGTTCATTTTGCATTTCATCCACGAACTTTGCTCGTGTATTGACCACAAACTATGTTTCCATGATGCACAATTGAATGTACATTCTTAGTGCAGGCTGCGGCCTATTGTACCCTGGTCTCTGGAGCCCCAGTCTGACGTTGCCTGGTAGGGCCTCCAAGCTCCACAGCCACCCCCCCCCCCCCCCCCCCCCCACCACCCCCCCCCCCCCCAAAAAAAGCCCTCTCCATCTTGATAAACAAATCCTGTATACTTCTCAATCCCAGCCCAGCGTCCCATGATCATGCCACAAACGTTGGCATTGAAGGATGCCTGATGCACTGTGTCTTGTCCATCTGCTTGTCTCCATGTGCCCGACCAACCAACTACTAACCAACCAAACCAACTAACCTGACCACATGCTCCTAGAGGCGGCATGCGCGTCACCTTCATCATCCTGTACCATCTTCAAGTCCTATCTGGTGTTAACTGCTGACACGCACACACACACGTGCACGCACACATACACGCACGCATGCACACACACATACACACACATACACACACACACGTGGTCTCCCGCCAAAGGCCTGCCGTAGGCCGTGGTGTGCCATTGCAGCTGCTGTTGTTGATGTTGTTGATTGTTGTTGTTGATGTTTGTTTGTTTATTTATTTATTTATTTATTTAAGAGAGCCACAGGGACAGCATCTGACTATGGTGGCGAGTGGTGAATGCTGATTGGCTGATTGGTCATGGGAGCAGAAAGAAGGAAGGAAGAAGATGGAGGAGACTTCCACTTCCTCTACAGTACTGTACTGTGTCCACACAACACCTTTACTGCCCAGCAATGACCCTCCACTATCACCACCACCATGCACCAACCAAACCGGACTGGACTGGAATATGCAATGAATTCAACAGAAAAACAAAACAACAGAAGATGAGGAAAATATACAACAACATTGAAGATGCGCGCGTGTGTGTGTGTGTGTGTGTGTGTGTGTGTGTGTGTGTGTGTGTGTGTGTGTGTGTGTGTGTGTGTGTGTGTGTGTGTGTGTGTGTGTGTGTGTGTGTGTGTGTGTGTGTGTCTGTGTGTGTGTGTGTGTGTGTGTGTGTGTGCGTGCGTGTGTGCATCTGTGTGTGTGTGTGTGTGTGTGTGTGTGTGTGTGTGTGTGTGTGTGTGTGTGTGTGTGTGTGTGTGTGTGTGTGTGTGTGTGTGTGTTTGTGTTCTCGCCGTAGATCTAATAGCCAGCTGTGTGACACTCCTGAAACAACAACCTGCCCACCACCCCCCCTCCCCCCGAAATGTAGCTAAACACAGACACACGCACGCACGCACGCACACACACA
>NC_085870.1:21120558-21125558 GCF_034702125.1 Engraulis encrasicolus
GTGGGGTTTCACAGCTTTCAGAACAGGCCCTGTGTAGAGAGAGAGAGATGAGGGAGGGGGTACAAGTGGCAATCTCCTAAAAAAAAAGACAAGCTTTAGTGGTAGATTGGTTTTACTTGGTGCTGATTGCCATTGTTTTGCAGTGCTGTGGTCCAAAGTATAATATAATTGCTCTAGACTACCTTGCACTTGCTCAGTGTCAACACTAGTTGATTGAGGCTGTCCCAACCCAGTCATTTCCTTCATGGTACTTTTTCCTTCTTTCATTTTATTTTGTCTAAAGGCCAGCACACCCCACTGGCATGTCTCTGTGTGTGTCTGTTCTCTGTCTGGGTCTGTGTGTGTGTGTTTGTGTAAGCTTGTGTATTACAGTGTGTGTGTGCGTGCGTGTGTGTGTGTGTGTGTGTGTGTGTGTGTGTGTGTGTGTGTGTGTGTGTGTGTGTGTGTGTGTGTGTGTGTGTGTGTGTGTGTGTGTGTGTGTGTGTGTGTGTGTGTGTGTGTGTGTAAGCGTGCGTGCGTGCGTGCGTGCGTGCGTGCGTGCGTGCGTGTTAGCAGATAGTCAGTAATCATCTTCTGAACAGGGCTCCTCTGCATGTGTGCAGAGATCTCGCCTGTGAACCCAGCAGGAGAATGGAGAATGGAGAATGGAGAGACCATGGCACACTTTCCTCTCCTCTTATCAGCCGGAGAAAGGATGTCTTAAAATATCCCGTTGGAGTTAATATTTTATCACCAGCTTCAGCTCAATGCCTTTCTACAGTACTCTTCTCTCCCTTCCCCCCTTTCTCCAGCACCCCCAACCCCCCTCTCTGTTTCTCTCTCTCCCTCTCTCTGTTTACTGGCTTCTGGTTTTGATGTTTGGAGACAACAAGGACACAGTGGTGTCTTCTCTGGTGGACAGTGTTGCCAGATTGGGCGGTTACCCACCCAATTGGGCTACTTGGGTTGGCCGTATAAAAACTGGAAAAATTGGCCATTTGGCGTTCTACAGTTTTGTGCCCATAGAAATCAATGCAATTTGTTGAAATTGGGCGGAATTTAGCTCATTTGGGCGTTTTTTGAGAACCTCTTGGTTTGATCAGACACATCTGGCAACACTGCTGGTGGCTTGATGGATGTTGTCTATAGGTAGCGGCAAGATGGCAGCACAGTTGGTGGGTGAGAGCATGACACGATGTGCTGCTGTTGTACTGGGGAGGGTGGGGGAGTCAGGGAGACAGTGTGTGTGTGTGTGTGTGTGTGTGTGTGTGTGTGTGCGTGCGTGCGTGCGTGCGTGCGTGCGTGTGTGTGTGTGTGTGTGTGTGTGTGTGCAGGGGTGTAGCTGCAACTTTTGGGCCCTATGTACAATCGGCTCCAATGGACCCCTCCAGCCATGCATCTTCATAAATCGGACTGTGTGTGGGCCCCCTATATACAGTACATGGGGCCCTAGTAAAGTCACGCTTTACCCTCTGAACAACACCCCTGTGTGTGTGTGTGTGTGTGTGTGTGTGTGTGTGTGTGTGTGTGTGTGTGTGTGTGTGTGTGTGTGTGTGTGTGTGTGTGTGTGTGTGTGTGTGTGTGTGTGTGTGTGTGTGTGTGTGTGTGTGTGTGTGTGTGTGTGTTGCTGTGACACACTTATGGTGCGGGTCTTCATCCTCGTGCATAATTCACAGCAGCCCATTTAAAGATGAGGAGAGACAGGGGAAGCCTCAGAGAGCCCAGACACACAGGAGAAGAGGAGAGAGCTCTCTCTTTCCCTCCATCTCTCTCTACCTCTCTCTGTCTCTCTTCCACTCCCTCCCTCTGTACCATCTCTCTCTTTCTCTCTCTCTCTGTATTTCCCTCTCTCTTTCCCTCCCTTCCTCTCTCTTGTTCATCCTCTCTCTCTCTCTCTCTCTCTCTCTCTCTCTCTCTCTCTCTCTCTCTCTCTCTCTCTCTTCCCCTCCTTCCCTCTCCGTCTCTCTCGGTATTTCCCTCTCTCTTTCCCTCCCTCCTTCCCTCTCTCTCGTTCTCCCTCTTTCTCTTCCTCCCTCACTCTCTCTTTGTATCTCTCTCTCTATCCCCCTCCCTCTCTCTCCTCTCCATTTCTCTGTATCTCTTCTCTGTCTCTCTCTCTCTCTCTCTCTCATTGCATTATTGTGTCCCCCTTTTCATTTCTTCATGGCTCTAACGCTCTCTCCACATCTCTCTCTCTCTCTCTCTCTCTCTCTCTCTCTCTCTCTCTCTCTCTCTCTCTCTCTCTCTCTCTCTCTCTCTCTCTCTCACTGTGTTTTCCTCCATGATTATGCACAGAACCAGGTCTTTTATGACCTGCTGTTAAGATACATAATAATGCACAAAGACACATAAAATACACCGTTTATTACCTCTTTTATTTACCTCTTTTACTTACCTCTTTAATTGGCAGGCTTTAGGCAAAAACTGTATTCATGATTTCTGGGACCACTGGTTAAATGTTCTTGTGAGATTGATCTCTTTTTGTTTCAGTTCAGTTGTGTCCCACTGCCCACTGCTACACTGTGTTTCATAACAAGTCCAGCAGGGGCGCCATTGGCACACACAACAGTTTTGATGGGGAGAGAATTCAACCTGCTGTCTTCTGGGGAGCCTGCTGTCCTTCTTAACACGCAGTTCCCCAGCTGACCATTGGAGGCAATGTAGGTCATTTCAGTGATTAGAGTAGATGGTTTAGTAAGACTGTCTCAAGAGCGACATCTGCAGGTAAGAAGACCCCTCAGCATAATATGATCATATTATGAAAAAACATTTTTGGAGGACTATTCTTCATTCACTATCTAGTTTGCAAATGAGAAAATCACTTTACAATTGAGCTTTTGTGAGATATTGAAATATAATGCTGTTGTCAGTGATATCATCATGACATATTACTTCCTGGTACGAGGCCACAAGCACAAGTGGGGGATTAATGTGTGTGTGTGTGTGTGTGTGTGTGTGTGTGTGTGTGTGTGTGTGTGTGTGTGTGTGTGTGTGTGTGTGTGTGTGTGTGTGTGTGTGTGTGTGTGTGTGTGTGTGTGTGTGTGTGTGTGTGTTTTATTGTACGTGTTTATTAGTATGTTTGTTTTTTGTATTTTATTTATTTTATTTATATTGTGTTTATTCAGCTGCACATTGGAGACTGGTCAAGAGCTATTTCAAACCTCTGTGCTAACCTTGTTACATAGATTTTGAGAATAAAGTACACTTGAACTTGAACTAGAACTTAAATTTAGGTCAGGGGTGCCAAACACCCTTCTGGTCAGTGGCCACATGCAGCCAAATTGATGTCTAGTGGGTCAGACCAGTAATGTAATTGCGAAATATTCCAAATTTCCGCTTCATGACGTTAGTCAATGATATCACGGTGGATGTCCATTGGAAGAACTGCAGCAACTTTGTAATGGGCAAAAGATTTCCTTTTTTGGAGCTTTTTTTCTCTCTCTCAAATTTCGGGGCCGTATTAAACCATTTGATGGGACGCAAATGCCCCTCTGGCCTTATGTTTGACACCCCTGATTTAGGTAGAGTAGGCCCATGGAAGGGGTTTTGGCTGGAATCTACTGGTATATGGGGGCCTTGCCATGGTGAAGTTTGGGAATCCCTGTAATAGGCTCTGAAGAAGAAGTATGAGACACTGTGAAATGCAATCAAAGAAGCAGGTCAGCACAGTCGGGCGGTTACATGGCGCTATTCAGACATGCCGCTATTCAGACATTGATGTCTATTGTCTGAATACCGGCACGTTTCCAGCTGAAATCTGCCATTTCTGTGGTTTGTGCTACGTTGCTCAGGTTTTTTGAGTTTAGGGAGAGTGCATGCAGTTCCCCTAAACTTAACCCTGACCCTGATCCTAACCCTAACCCTACGGTATATCTGGTGTCTGAATAGCGGTATGTCTGAATAGCGGTATGTCTGAATAGCGGTATGTCTGAATAGCGCTTGCTCCCCCAGCCCAGCCAGACAGGCACAACATGCATGTACACCACGTTCCACATTATTATGCAACTGACATTTTTCGCTGTTTCCCCAAATAATCAATGCAAATGACAGTCGTCATAATTTCCAAGTCATCCGCCATTAGAGTACAATTAAAACGTTTTTGAATGAACCTTCCAATGATAACGGTATTTTTTAAGTAATAAAAAACTTAAAATGCTCTGTTCCACATTATTACGCAAAGTAGTTTTGTAGTGTTGTAATCCAAATTTCTTTCTTTGTTTCCCATTTACATCAACACAGTTGGATTTTTGTACCTTCTAAATTACATTTCAATGTTCAATACTTGATGATAACCTCTTTGTCTTAGTAACTGGAATGCTGCCTTTAACATTGAAGTCAATGGCAGGGCATTGCATGGGAGTTATGGAAGCCCAGATATCCTTGATGCTTTGCTCTCAACTGTTTTTGTTTGTTTGGTCTGGTGACCCACACTTCACTCTTCAATATACCCATAGATTTTCCATGCCACGTTTAGGTGCTTTGGTGGTATCGACATTTTAACTCACCAGACATAAAACCCCATTGAAAATGAATGGGATGTTATGTCTGGTGAGTTAGAATGTCATCATCTCCAAAGCACCTAAACGTGGCATGGAAATCTACGGGTATATTGAAGAGTGAAGTGTGGGTCACCCGACCAAACAAACAAAAACAGCTGAGATCAAAGCAGCAAGGATATCTGGGCTTCCATAACTACCATGCAATTCCATCACTTCAATATTAAATGCAGCATTCCAGTTACAGCTTATAGCAAAGTTTTGAACATTGAAATGTATTGAAGGTACCAAATGCCAACTGTTTTGATGTAAATGGGAAAAAAAAGAAAGAGATTTGGATTACAACACTACAAAACTGTTTTGTGTAATTAATTGGAACAGAGCATTTTGGGCATTTTAAGTTTTTTATTATTTTAAAAAATACCGATGTCATTGGAAGGTTCATTCAAAAACGTTTAAAATTGTACTCTAATGGCTGATGACTTGAAAAATATGACGACTGTCATTTCTATTGATTATTTGGGA